>NW_027397084.1:22861959-23038604 GCF_003265705.2 Callorhinus ursinus
AGAGAGAGAGAGAGAGAGAGAGAAGAATAACATCTACCTCCCATGAATGTTGTGATGATTAAATGAATTAATACGTGTAAAGCACCTAGAAGAGTGCCTGGTACGCATGAAGTGCCAACCAAGGCTTTGCTTCGCATTCTTGGGGGTAGAAAACAGGCTTTAACCATTGCCTCTAATCCCAAGAACCAAGTGTAATGACTGGCATATAATACAAGTATCTGATCTTGTTCTCAAAGACAAAGGTATCCAGTGGCTCCGAATGACCAGTACCCCAGGTAGTTTTCAATAACAAAAGAAAATTGTATATTCCTGTAACTAAGAAAAACAAAATGTGTAAGAAACATAATGGAAAAAAGGAGAGAAGAAAAAAAAAAACACACACACCAAGTTTTCTGTAACAGGAAACAGAATCTCAGTGGGATCTCCTTTCTATCAAACTAAAATGTCCTAGTAACCAGTCTTTCCAAATCCCCTCCTGAAAATACAGCAGCAGGCCAATTAATTAGTGGGAAAGCATAGTCAAAAGGACAATGCTACCTGGAGAACTAAGCAATTCAGTCAGCCTCACAGCATTTAATTAAGCCACAGACCAAGGAACAACTTTGGTAATTTAGAGCATCCATTTCCACTGGAGTGTGTTTTCTGATTCAGGCCTTCTGTCTGGCTGCTTTTCTGCTGCTCCATTGTGCTCTGAAGGAGAGGCAAAAACAGCATGCTCTGCCCACATGGTGGGCCCAACAGGGATATACGGTCAGGCTCTTACACATATTTATTAGGGAATTTGAGCCTATTTTCAGACACACACACTGATTCATGGAACGTTAGCACTTTTACTCACTTTCCAGGAAACATTCAATAGACTAAATGGGAAGCTAGAGGAAGGACCCCTTTGGTGGTGTGAGAGAGCCTTACACAGTGTGGCAGCCGGTAGGACTGTGTTGCTGCTTCTGGAAACCTAGCCCAGAAGAGCTGCACCCCAGCGTAGAGCAGTTGCTTCTCTCTTTGCCAACTGTAGAGGCCGGGCCCCGGTAGATGGGGAGGGTCCACCTTCTGCCCATCTGCACCTGTGCACCTCGGCCCACAGTGCTCCAGGTGCTTCCAGATACGAATGCCCCACAGTACGTCCAGAACCACTCTGGATCAGAGCACCTCCAGGCCTGCTAGGGGCCCGAGGGATTAGATAAGTGAAGCCATTGAGAAGGGTTCATTTCATTTTGAAGAATCTGCTCTAAGGCAAATACGAAAGCCTTTCTCTGTGTTGGGTGCCAATTGAAACTACACAGTGGATAGCTATGACAAAGAATGAAATTTAGTAAATTTGGTGCAGCATATCCAGTCCCTGGAGGAAAAGGTAAATTCCCTGGTGACAGGCTAAACTAGCTCCCTTAAGAATTTATCGGCATCCTAATTCAGATGTATTCGCGGGAAAGGGAACAAGGAAAGCTCAGTAGGGGGGATCTCCCTTCGTTCACTAACTAGCCTGCAAGGCTCACAAAGAGAAAAGTGTGGCTTACATTGTGCTTCACCCAAAAGGCCCTCCCTATGTACCCAGAGCTTAGGTTGGAAATCGGTCCTTTCTCAATCCCCCAGAGAGTCTCACTTCTACCTCCCACCCAGTTTTCTCAAGAGAAAAGGTGCCAAGTGAGAATCATTTGGCAGAGGGGATGAATACCAGGATGGGAACATCTGATTTAAAAAGTGGCTTATGTGGAAACCCACCCACTGTTTTGAGACACTTTTTTTATTCCCAGAACCAAATGATGAGATGGGCTTTGTGAGTCTAAAAGGATAATAGAAACCAAAATAAAAGAGCAATAAAAAATGGCTTAGTTGGCTAATAAGCATCTGCCTTCAGCTCAGGTCATGATCCCAGGATCCTGGGATTGAGTCTCACATTGGGCTCCTTGCTCGGGGAGAGCCTGCTTCTCCCCCTGCCTGCCGCTTCCCCTGCCAGTGTGCTCTCTCTCTCTCTCTCTCTGACAAATAAATAAAATATTTTTAAAAAAATAATGCCCCAACCTATATATAGCCACAAGTTCACAAAACTAAAGTAAAAGAGAGAGAGAGACCTAATGAAGGCAATAAAAAGTCTAAATTACTTTTGTAAAAAGTGAATTGAAATGCACCTAGGCCTCCACATAAGTAATATAATTTTTCAGAATTTGATGTTTTTTAAAAATCTCAATTTCAAAAAGTACTTAAAGAGCTTAAGTCAGAGTTATGATAGTTGGTTGTTTTGGGTTCTGTTTTGTTTTTTCTCATAGAGGACAGATGGGAGGGTGGAAAATATATAAAAGCATTAATAATGGGATTGTTGAGGTTTAAATTGACTAATATTTATTGGGTGACCATAAGCTGTGTAGAACTAAATCTGATTCTGTGGGATGGGAGCTTAGCAAGTAAGTCCATTGTATTAGCATTTTTCAATCACTAGGTTGGATAGCAAGTAATAGAAAAACAAGCATAGCATAACCCCTGTCCCTATAGAAGTGAAGTCATCTTAATATTCAAAGCACTGTAAGATCTATGAAGGCGAGGGGCGCCTGGGTGGCTCAGTCGGTTAAGTGTCAGCCTTCAGCTCAGGCATGATCCAGAGTTCCAGGATCCAGTCCCTCATCGGGCTCCCTGCTAAGTGGAGAGCCTCCTTCTCCCTGTGCCCCTCACCCCGCTTGTGCTCTCTCTCTCACTCTCTCAAGTAAATAAGAAAAATCTTAAAAAAAAAAAAAAAAGAAATATGAAGGCTAAGAGGTTCAGGTAGAATTCTGTGAGAGCATAGGGAGGGATGTCAGTGTAGATTAAGTGCATTTGAGCTAGCAAGGAATGTGCGGGTAGAAACATAGATAGAGGGGTGCCTGGGTGGTTCAGTGAAGTCAGAGCCTGCCTTCAGCTCAGGCCATGATCCCAGGGTCATGGGATCCAGCCCTGCTTCTCCCTCTCCCTCTGCTCCTCCCCCCTCTCATGCGCCCTCTCATGTGCACGTGCTCTCTCTCGCTCTCTCTCTCAAATAAATATTTTAATAAAAGAAAAAAGAAAAAGAAATAGAGGTAGACTAATGAGGAAGCAAACATGCAAAGGAGAAAAATCAAGGCAAGAGCAGAGCAGTCGTTAGCAGTCCAGTGGCTGTTCCAAAGACAGGATGTCAGAGGTAGAACAGAGGGAGATGAGCCTGGGAAAATAATCGGAACTTTATTCTCTAGGAAATTGCCAGGGGTACTGAGAGATATATTAAAAGATACTTGTTTTTGCTTTTGTTTTGTAACAGGGTAGGGACACAATTAGAAAATGCTTTGAGCAAGAGATTAGATTGTAATGAAAATCAAGTAAGACTGATAGACCAGTGATACCCCAGAGAGCAGCCAAGCCCAGGGGCCTACAGACAATTTCATGCTTCACCCTTTTTCTCGGGTTGGAAAGGGAGCACCCTGCCACCCAGCTGCTTGTATAACAGTTGCCATGTGCCATGACAGGTCATCGTGTTCTTGGTCAAGTGGGAGGCTGGGCTTCTTCATCCCACTAGGGAAGACCTCCCGAGGAAGCTGGACATTGTTTTGAACCTCTATTCAAATCATGGCTGTGTGAACTTGGGCAAGTTACCTGAGTTCTGAATACCTCAGTTTTCTTCTCTTGTGAAGAAAGTTCAGCACATTGGTTGGCATGTGGTAAAAAGGCAATAGCTAGTAGCTATGATTACAAATAGGAATTATAAAACAGTAAATTCACTTTGGGCCCATGATTTTTTTTTTTCAGTAAACCAATGTGTAATTTGATATATAAACAGAGGTATTTACATATATTCTGAGGAAGTCTCACCACAAGTAGGTAAGGCATTCACATTTTAAATGTTGGCTTAGACCAACCAAGCATGTTCAGGCAGGGTGGCGTCACCCGCAAGACGGAGCTTTGCACATACTCCCCCCATTAAAATGCAGCGCCATGAGATACTATAGTCTGTAAGCCCTTCCCTGAAAAAAAACAAAAACAACGCCACACAGCAATGACTCATGGGCTTATTATTCCACAAAAGGGGATCTGGAACGATGTGTCTTTCTTTTACCCAAAATTACTTTTGCTGCTGTTCAATGTAAGTAATGAAGGAGCTCTGATCCCCATTGTTCTTAAGATTTATGTTTGGAGGCTTGTCAGAAGCCAAGTAGAACTGAGCATCTATCACCATGCCTCTTACCTGGCCTGGAGCAGAATCCCAAGATTTTCGTCACTGTCCCTCATCCTCCCACCTACCTTCCATCTCTTCTTTCTGGCACACTGCCGCTATGCATATACTTTGCACGTGGTCATCATATTTTCCCCACTACATTGGCAGTCCAGCTTTCCTCTGGACTCTATCGGGCATTGAAAATAATTGATCCCTGTTGTGTTCTTGGTAAAGGTCAGAAAATAGAATCCTGTCAGCTGACTTGACCTGCTTGACTGTGAGCATCGTGATTCCCACACTGGCAACTTGAGAAGGGTGCAAACTGTCAGAATTCAGACTGTAAGCTGGGCCAGGCACTCAACAAAGACCCGCTAGGCATCACATAAAATTGGGCATGGAGCCCTGGTTATTGCTTTTCAACATCTGGCCCCTTCTCTGAATCTCTCCAAAAGGAGTATAAATGCAAACTAAAGCAGGACTTTTTTTTCTCTTGACATTGTATAGATTGCTCTCAACAATCACTTGGGTTTATTTACCTGACAGTTGGCTAAAGGAGCTTCCTGAAATGTTTGGTCACTGGTATATAACCAGTTATTTATGTGTTCTGATTTAATCTTCTTCATTAAAAATGTGGAGAGAAGGAAGAAAAAAACACCATTATACTAGTTTATGGTAGGTGCAGAAAACCAGCAGGGAGGATTGAGAACTGCAAGAAAAACACTGAAGAAATAAAGCTTGGATTTAACACATGAAGTTGGCAAGAAATTGCAGAGAAATAGCATTAAGAGTACAGTTATTCATCGAAAATGAAAAAAAGAATGATTAAAGTTGATAATAAAAAAAACCACATAACACCTTTGGGGAGTAGTAAGAGGCTCAAAGAAAGCTTTAGAATTTATGCGTTCTTACTTTGGATCTGTTTGCCCAAGAGGCATAAATGTTTAAATAATCCATAGGGATTGAGATCCAGTACTAGTTCCCTGTATTAAGAAGTCTGAAGAAATTCTGCCAGAAGAAACAGAAATGACTTTGCTCCTATACACAGTGGTTAAGAAAGAGAACATAAACTAACCTCTGAGCCTGACTGTTGATAAGTTCATTTGTAGTCCAATCGCCTTACTGTCTCTACAAGTCTGTCTTCCTGCAACAGCCTCATAGTTGGCCTCTCCTTCCAAACTATCCTCCACCCATTCACATATCTTCTTATAATAGTACTCTCTTGTGACACTGACCTCCTCAGGAATTACTTTTATGTGTACTCTGAGATTCTGTATGCTCTCTCCACGCCCTATCCCCTCTCAAGCCTTAGCTCGGACTCTTTCCCACTCTGACCTATTTGAGTCTGGCCTTTCTTCTTACCCATTACCTCCCGGCACACCAGCATAAGTCTACCTAGGTGTTGGTAAAACAAGGTATTTAATTAAACGCCTCCCCAGCTAAAGGAAGCAAAGGAATCCTGCCCCTCCCTCCCTATATGGCTTTTGTCCAATGTGGTGTCTCACTTCTGAAATTTGGGCCTCCTTGGTACTTTGGCCCATTCTTGTTCCACTCTTGCTTCCAAAAAAACAGGCTGCTGAAAACAACTACAAAAGCACATAAGGATAAATAAACAAGAAACGATTTGCCTAGGGAAAGGCTAGCATTAGATAACTTTTTTTGATAGTTCATTCTTAATCGTTCTTTTCTTTTTCTTTTCTGGTTCTAGAAAGTATGATTTGCCCCTTCCTTCCCCCCCCCCCGCTCTTTTTTAAAGATTTTATTTATTGAGAGAGTGAGAGAGAGAGAGAGCACTAGCAGGGGGAGGGGCAGAGAGAGAGAGGGAGAAGCAGGCTCCCAAGGAGCCGGGAGCCCGATGCGGGGCTCGATCCCAGGACCCTGGGATCACGACCTGAGCCGAAGGCAGACGCTTAATGACTGAGCCACCCAGGCGCCCCTCTTCCATTCTCTTAATCCTTTTCTTTAATATCCTCCTCTGTTACTTATCTATCCTACTTCTTCCTGCATTAATTTGGAGCCTCTTGCTTCCTACTTTCAAGTGCTCATTCTGACAGCCTTGCAGGAGCTCCAAGTTACAAAGGAGATGCTATTTACCTGTCCCTTTTTAATTGTCTTATCACCAAAAACTGTGTGTGCCAGACATCCCAGGTGCAGTGAGACCAGACTGTCAAATGAGGCTAGAATGAGCAACACACCCATAGATCCAGAGGAAGTCCTGCCAAGAAAATGACTTGGGATCCAAGTAGAGGATGTTGCCATCACAAATATTAGACCAGGAAGAAACTGAAGCATTTTAAAAACTGGAAACCTGTATAAATACTATGTTTAAAAATCCCCCGTGTTTAAATCCACGGTGAAACCCATTCAACTCTTGGTTTGGGAGCAGGTTATCATAAGGAAAGAGAATCAAAATTCTAACTCTTAAAAAAAGAAAAGAGGTAGAATCACGTTTTGTAAAATCATCACATTCTTTTCAGGAATTAAGTGACTATACAATACCTATGCTATTAAATGACCAAGCATGTTAACATCTCTGATGAGATTAATATTAGCATGACTACACACTGCTCAGTTTCTTTAACTTAATATTTACCAATCCCTTTTAAGGCACAAAGTTCTATAGAGTGTGTTGAACCATTTTTCACTGAACAGCCATTTCGAGGTTTGCAGCTCTAGATATTTTGTTCCTGTATTTTGTTCAAAACATATGAATATAAGTTGCTCTAAAGAAAAAGTGAAGATAGCTGGAAGGCTCTAGTTTTTTGAGGACCTGTGTGCAGTACATATGATAGACATGTGTTGCATGTGTTACCTCTCCCCTTCAAGGTTATGGTGCTTGTTTTTCAGTTTCTGAGGGCACTTTGTGCATGGATTTTTAACACCTGCAGAGTGGAGAATGACAACTTTTAAGTGAGAAGGGGTGGCAACACCCTTTCAGTCCCCAAATGCATTAAGGTTTCTTCTGGGGTTGAGGAAATAACAGGAAAACTTCTAACATGTGGATTCTGTTTTAAAAATGAAACAAATTATGTCAGCATTCAACACCATTTCTCATGGAAGAAACTGTTGCAGTAAGGAAAGAAAAACAGAGCCTATTTTGTAGCAGGCATCAAGCCAGGTACCTTCACAAATGTTGATTTATTAAAACTTCACAACAACCCAGGGACAGTGTAATTGTCCCCATTTTTGTTTTTTTACTTTTGAGAAAACTGAGGCTCATGAAGGCCTAGGTCACAGAGATACAAGATAGAGTCAAAATTTAAGCCCAGCTGCCCATACTCCAGCTCCAGATCCCATACTCTTTTTCATTACACGCACCTCTTTGAATACAAACTCGTGTCAATTTCTTCTCTACTAAGCCAAATTGGTCTTGTGGATGAAAGTGATTTGTATGGTTGCCTGAATTTCTGTTTGAATTTTTTCTGTAATTGAGAAATTCCAGTAAATATATGTCACTTCCAGGAGTCTCAATGCAGTAATTTTTATTTTCCCTTGTTTAGGGAAGCTAACTTTAAGGCACGGAGGAACTTTCAGAAACTTGCTTTAAAAAAATAAAAGGTAGAGACTTGAATTCTCATCTCAGTGCGTTCTGTTGCTTGGGTGGCTGAAACTTGCAGTAGCCATAAAGCTTAGTTTCTGACAGTACTTTTTATATTGCAATTGAAACAGTTTTCTTTCCTTCAAGTTCATTGCTTTCCAGTCTCCAACAACTGAAATGAATTTTCACTCAGATCTTTTTACATTGTTACATCTTGATAGATTGGTTTCAGGTTCAAGAATTCAATGGCAATTCTTGCAGATATGTCTCCCCCAAGGGAGTCATTAGCTTTATACTTTGTGGATAAGTGTTTGGTTTTGGCTCTCCCAGTGTAGTTGTTTATTTATTTGTTTTTAATTAAAGACCCTACCTTCTGGTCTGGTGCACGATTTCTGCTGATAATAATGGCACCTCTGTATGTGGAATGGTAAAAAAAATAATAATAATTTCTGTCAAGTTTTCTTTATATTGTCAAAGTAGCATTATTATTACAAGCAGAGTCAACTGCCATTCAAAGGGACAGAGTCCCTCTTTGTACTCCATACTTCCTTCTCCCTGATTCCGTATGCATACACATCCCCTACCCCTCAAAGTGAAATGTTTCCATCTTATGTTTATTACTTTTTTTGTGGTATTTGTATCCCCCTCCCCCTTCAAAGAAGAAGAAAGAAAAAGGCAGTTAGCTAATGAAATACTGAAATAACAGGAGAGGAGCACCTGGTTGGCTCAGTCAGTGCAGCATGCCACTCTTGATCTCAGGGGTTGTGAGTTGGAGCCCCATGTTGGGCATAGAGTTTATTAAAAAAAAAAAAAAAAAAACTGGAGAGGGGGACCCTGTCCCAAGAATCACTGAGTAACACAAGGATACTTCAGAGGTGACCTCTCGAGAGAGAGTCCAATTTTCCACCCAAGAGAGTGTCACTAATGATATAATGATATGCATTGAAACAAATCGCAAAGGAGGTAGGCAGCATAGCATGGAATAAAGAGATCATTTTGGAGTTTTAGAGCCTGAAGCTGCCTTACACATCACACCTCTGAGAAAACTACTTAAGTAATACCTCCACACACCAGGGGCCCTAACTCAACTTTTGCTCACTGGAAGAGATGTGGGCCTCAGTAAAGGCCCAGTTTGTCAAAACAACCAAAATCTCATTTTAGCTCTTTTAGTAGAGCTCTGACAAAACAAAACAAAACCCCCAAAACAACAACAATAAAGAGAAAAAAAAAAAATTGAAGGGCAGGGCTTGATCATTGCCCCGCCCCCTTTGTAATCCAGTAAGAATGGATTGCCTTAGAGTTCTGCCCAGACTTTGCTTTGCAGCCTTATCTTTCACGCCCAGCCCACTCAGTTCTCTGGCCCTGTTTTATGCCTCAGTGACACCTGCCCTATATGGCCCTGAAGAGAGCTTCGGCTAGGTTGCGCAGCTAGGGCACACCAGGCCCTGGGCCGTTGGATTGGTGGCAAATGAAGGTGTGCTTTCCTGTCCCGGTAAACCTCCTCACCTTGCACTCTCACCCCGGCCACAGACAGTGGCCTGAGCAGCCTGACGCAGGAGAGCCCAGGAGAGCCCTTCCTCTGGCTCGCCACTGTGCTTTCCCAGGGTGTCCGCCACTGGCTAGCTGCACTGGATCCTGCTGCATCTCGCTTGCCTGCATGTCACACGGTGGGCGGTACAGTGATGCGCGACTGGGAATCACCTTGCGGTCTTGTGAGTGCACGCAGCCTCTGGGCTGTGAGGAAGGAAGCCGGGTTTTTGTTTGTTTGTTTGTTTGTTTTTAACCCTCAGAAGCATTGGAGGGGCGCCTGGGTGGCTCAGTTGGTTAAGCGACTGCCTTCGGCTCGGGTCATGATCCTGGAGTCCCGGGATCGAGTCCCGCATCGGGCTCCCTGCTCAGCGGGGAGTCTGCTTCTCCCTCTGCCCCTCTTCCCTCTCATGCTCTCTATCTCTCATTCTCTCTCTCTCAAGTAAATAAATAAAAAATCTTTAAAAAAAAAAAAAAAGAAGAAGAAGCATTGGATTTTCTTAGTTCCACCGGTTACTGATAGGCACACACCTCAGGACCACAATGGTGGTGAGTCTGGCCCAGAGTAAACGGTTTCAGTTGCACTGGCTAAACTCGGAGGATTAATTGTGCTGAATATGATCAGAATGAAAGGGGAGGGGTGGGGAAAGGTTGAGTCATCCTCATCATTAATGTGAGTGATTATAGACCCTTTCCCAGGAGAAAAATCAGTTAGTAACTGGCCATTGAAATATAAAATAGAATCCTGAAAAAGCCTGGCACAAGATTTGCGCTTTGTAGCTAAAAATAGCAAGGTTAATTACAGAAGGGAATGACAGCAACAGGAAGCAGAGAAGAAGTTGCTGGAGCCAGAGTTCTGAAGTCATTAGTAACAAGGTCTGATGGTGGAGTCATCAAACATTATCCCTTATTGGCTTGCCTGGAGGGATGAGAGGGAAGAGAGAGACACCTGTACACCCCCTGCCCCACCCCGACCCAGCGAAGGTCACTTGTGGTTTCCGTTCAAGTTCTCCTTGTACTGCGGTGATGAAGGCTAACTGCTTATTTACCTGAGTCAGATTCTAAGTCTTTAATTATTATATGTCGACATATGACTAAAGCTCCTTAAATTCAAAATGTGTAATGTTCAAACATACTTACGCAGTTCTATCTCATTATTATTCTCTGGCAAGCCTTAAATGCTGTAAGAAAAGCAGAGTCTTTATTTCAAACAAGTAAATGAATGTCATAGTAAAAGCCTAAAACCCTAGATAATTTTCTAGCCGTAAGAAGTCTACCATATAGAACAGTGCCCCAAGGCAGAATCTTATGAAACTACTTAAGAAATTATTAATAATTTTTAAAGATATGTTAAAGTTTAAGTTAATATGAGAATACCTAAAACAAGAACATGAGATTGACCTTTACTCAAAAGAAGTTTTCTAAACCTCTAGCATTTTTTTCTTATGAAAATTCTAAGCCAAAGTTTATTATCTTTACTTGAAGAATATCTGATATTCGTTTGTGTTCAGCTTTCGCTTTGAGTCATAGCTGATTATATAGACAGAAAAATATTGGCAAAAGCATGAAGATTAGCAGTGAGGAATAAAATATTTAGGACTGGAAACGGATTTCTAAAGGAAGGTTTGTCATCCTCTTAATGTTTCTTGCATTAATTTTTGTGAGAATGTCTTCATTTGCTTTTCTGGAAAATAGGAATGAGGGCTGCATTAGCCCTGTGGTTTTGTGCCCTCCCTCAGACCAGCCTCCCCCTTCCATCAGTAATTATTATTCTGGTGATTATCATCATCATGGTTATTATTAAGCACTACTTAAGCATCTGCTAGATGACAGACATGTGCTAGGGTATTCACACCTATGAATTATAACTTATAACGGAAAAGGTTGATACTATTATCCCTATTTGAAGGAAGTGAAAGAAGGGAGAACCAGGCTGCAGAGCTCTAGCATTTCACTGAAAGAAATAAAATAACTATTAATAAACAGCAGAACAAGGATTCCAATGTAGAACTTTGGTTTTCCCCAAATACTCTGCTGCTGCTTATTTAAGTTTTTCTTAATTATTATTATGAATCCCAACTTCCTTAATACCATTAGCATTAAGTAACTGCATTGTTTGTAAGATTCAGAATGAAGTCACCCATAACAGTATTTTCTGTATTTCTTAACCTGAAGCTCAGTTTGCAGAAGCTGTCGAACTTTACATATATTGTGGCTTCTTTAGTGAGTAAGCCTATAGCAGCCCCTGCCTTCTTGGCCAACATTTTCTAGAGATAGTGGGATGAATAACTGTTATTAAGAAGTATCATGAGGGGTTGCATATTGTCCCCCAGGTCACCCCAATTCTTTGTCCCTTATTTAGAAAGCAATTGATATATAAGACAAAGACAGGTACAGTATGCATTCTTTTCTCTCCGAGTTTCTGAACCAATTCCCCCCCTTATTCATGGGGGGACTCATTCCAGGACCCCCAATGGATGCCTGAAACTGTGAAAAGTGAAACCCCAGATAGGGGAGGACTACCATAGTCCGCAACAGAATGCGTTCATTTATTTATTTGTCTTGTGTGACATCCTTCATCTGTCTGCTCTTATTTCTATCCCTGGAGCCTTTCGCTGCTCTGCTCTGCTCTGCTCCAGATCCCAGGGTATTATATTTGTCACACTCCACTGCCTTTGGGCTTCTGGGCTGGCTCTGCCAGTGGGATGCTCTGCAGGAGGACTGGAGAGAGGAGCTGGGGAGAAGTCAGGGTGTTTCTCTACTTAAAGTGACTGTACCTCTCTGAGACTGGTTCCTGTTGGACTGTCCCATGACCCACTTAGCAGCTCCCCACCGTGAGTCCGGCCCCCACTGGAAGGTTCTAGCAGTTGGGCTTTGTCCAGCCTGTCCTGTTTGTAGGACCCAGGGTGAGGGGACAAAATGAGGCCCCCATATCTATGTCCAATATTTAAAAGTTATCCAGCAAATACAGTTAAAGTATTTTCCATTTTTCTATTTGGACAAATACACCTTCATAATGACAAAATAAAAGAAAAAAATCCCTTGTTTGGGAATCCACGGGATAAGTACCCATGTCCTCTTACTCATTAGCTCTCATTTCCCACACCCAAGGCTTGGCTGCTCATCTACCTATCAATCTTTTCTCCTCCCGCTGTCTGTCTAGGAACTGTGAGAATCCTATGACTCTAGCCAGTCTAAGCCAAGAATTCTCTGCCCAGTGTTTCCCTTATCTCCCCATCTAGTTGGTGTTGACCCTTTAAGTTCCTCAAAGGAAACTGAAGCTGGAAGGCCATGCTCAAATTTAGGACTCTCAGACCCTCAGGCCTCAGGCTTTCAGCACACCCCTCCTCTCTTTTATTCTTGGCTCCTTTCCATACTCTAAGGAGCTGGGAGCACTCATTTGGGTACTCTGGGCCACACCTAAGCTCTGTCTGCCACTACCACCCATCCCTTCTTGCAAATGACTTTGGCCTCCTCTGGGCTCTAGGGATCTGTGCTGCCCAAAGGGGGATAGACCCAAGGGAAAGGTCTGGTCAGACCCTGGAGATAGACTTCTTCCACTTGGGTAGGGAAAGCCAAGGACTTGTATACCCAGAGTGTAGTCTGAAAGAGGGCAGGGGAACCTGAGTATGTATTTCCTCTTGACTCAGAGGTTTCTCTTCCCTGGAAGGAAAGTTCTTCCCAGCTAGGAGGGAACATAGCTGGGGAGCAACACAGCGAGGCCTTCTAAAGTGAGAGCCCAGAGTAGGGTCTCATCTTGTCCAGGTCTAAGGTTACCACCGAGTCTGAAGGCCCCCTTCCCCCCACCCCCAGAACATGGTGGTGGTAGCATCTTCCTATGTTGCTAATCTCCAGGATACATAACCGTCCTCCCAGCAGTTCTCTCCCTTCCTTAACCAATTCTCTGTGTTAAATTTACTCTTCTTGAAACACCTAGAATGCTTTCTGTTTTCCTGACTGCACCCTGATTGACATGGCTTGTTTAAAACCTTTTTTTAAAAGCATTAAGATGGCAGTGCACAGTTGGTCATTCTGTGTATTCATCTGAACTAAAGAGAATAGGCCCCATTTCCAAGATAGATTCGGAGGTATCAGATGTTTTCTGAAAAGCTAAATCTTTTTCTAACACATGCACATTTCATAAGTCATATTTCAAAAGGCATTGTATATTTAGCTGTACGTAAATTTGCATGTGGAGTTACAAGGTAAATAGGACAGATGGAGAAAAATAGAAGTGGAATATTTCAACATGCCAAGCAGAGGGACAGGAAAGTGATAGTGATTTGACTAAATGCTGTCTTTTACCTAATATAGAGCCTTTGATGGCAAGCTGCAGCCTTTGGGTTCTCTACAATCCACTTCGACACTTCCCACATTGAATCTTTTTCACGTGTCATTCTACTAGGGCAGTGCAGTGCTAGCTCTTAAAATAAGACTTACACATATGGTACTTATATAATGAAGATAAAACCTGTGCAGTGGGGCTGGAAATGTTCATATTTGGGCTCTTGATAGTGCTTCAGGAGAGATACCGCCTGGGTTATATAACGATTCAGTTCCTAGGTTAGTTGTTTTTCTTGTTCCTGGAAGGCACAGGAATTTGACATACATTTGACTTCTGATCTTTGCCCCCCCTCCTTTTTGTTGACTAACAAATAAGATTTTTTTTTAAATTTTTGTCTTGGTGCTAAAACTTCCATTCCACATTCTGTAAATCACCTTGTCCAGTGTAGCACTGAAGACAGAATTACTGAGAAAAATCAAGGGCCTGTTTGGGGATGTTCTGTCACTCCTGGCTTCTGTACCTTTGCTCGTTAACTCTCTCACTGCCGCAAACCTGCTCTGACTGACCTGGTGGGCAGTGCCAAGATTTGGCAGTAGAGGGAAAAAGGAAAGTAATCAGCTTTACTGCCTGATGTTACTAAAAAACTGCAGCCAGTTTTCAATTATCTGTGTCAGTAGATGCAAGGATCTTTGAAATCAAGATCTAATCTATAAATAACGAAGCAACAACAGAAACAAAACAGTGGAGCTTCATTTGATCAATGGTTGCAGTCTCTCCCTGTATTTTTCAGTAAGGATTTCTGCCTGTCTTTGTACTGCCTTCCAGTTGAGAAGCAAATCAAGCCTCAGGTCAGGATTGCAGCTAGTGGGGCTAGATTAAAGAACTTCCTCTTCAGGTAAATGGGCATCCTGCTCCCTTCCCCCAACCTCACCTCCCCACCTCCAAACCGAACTTCCTTTCCCTGAACAATGCAGGAAGAGCAGCTGGAGAACCTGAGGCTTCTCACCGGTGGACCACAATCTAGTGCATTGAGGGGAGAGTGGCAGGTGCTCCAAAGGCTGAGAAAAAGGTCATACTACCCAGAACAATAGTGTTTCACACTTTGAACTACCCAACAGAGAGAGATAGAAGTGAGGGTGACTGCAGGCGTCCCTGTGGTAATTCCTCCATCCTAGGAAAAGATGCTTTCTCATGCAAACACCCATGCAGGGAACACAGTAGCCCCTAACACTTGCACCTGAACGATTAAAGATGTACAGTATTCCACCTTTATTTTTGACAGTAGCTACCATTCTTAATGGAGTCAAAGAAAGGAAGTCAATAATCTGCGAACTGTATAATCAACCACAGTGTCATGAAGGGTCGATTGTTTATATTCATTGCCTTCAGTTTGTTCTGTTCCAAATGGTGGCATAGTCTCCTCATTCACGTGTCAGGGCCAGACTAGAATATGTCTATGAATCAGAAAACTTCACTGACATCTTGGGGGAAAATTCGAGAAAATATTTCCTACTTGATAGACAAGTAGCATCATGTTTGCATATTTTCCATATATGCTTATAATATTTTACAGCTAGTCTGAATAGTTGTGTCATCCTCACTGCTTCTGCTGGCATTTAAGCCAAACATAAATTGTACTTTGTTGGTGACTCCCACCAAACAGGGAATGTTTTGTCATAGTTTCCATATGAACTCAAACGATGGATGTCCAAAGTGAGATAGGATAATTATCGTTAATAGACGTAGTAAGTCCAGTTATCAGAATTGCACTAAAAATTTCAAGGAATCCAATAGATGCAGGAAGGTTAATCATGGTAAACAACCAGGATGGACAGTTATTTCCTGTAATAACAAGTTACAGACGAGAGACTCAGCAGTGTTTCCAGTCTCTTCATTATTTATTCACTTACGTTATCCTTACTTGCTTCTCCTGCTTTTCCCATCTCCAAAGGGCACATTTGGGGACATGGTTGTATTTATCAAGAGGTAATATGAATTGATGTCTTCCTTAAAAACAATTAGAGCGCTACACATGTCAGAGAATTATGAGACAGAGTATCTTTCAGCTCAAGTAATGTTCCAGCACAGGAGGCAATGAAAATGTATTATCTGAAAATTACTCCATATAAAGCAAAGAGTCATGTTCTCACTTGAGTTCTTCAGAAACAGATGGCCACTCTTTTAGTAATAAAAATAATTCTCCTAACTTACCAAGCTTTTATTTCCAAAATATATTACCTTGAATTATGTCATATTATCCTCTTACCCATTCCTATGAGGGAGACAGAGACCAAGACATGATGCTTTATGGAGCCCTCAGCAGAAAAGTCTGAACTTGTCATCACCTTCAAGGGATCTCATGGCTCATTAGACTCCATGCTAGGATTATGACTGATCCATTTGTAGACATTGTTCTTTCTGAAAATCTGCTGCTGCCTTTTTAAAAGATTGAGGATACCAACAGGGTAAAATCAGAGTTTGGCTATATCATAGGCTTCTGTTTGTCATCTTGCCACATTAAAGCCGCATTTAGCCTGACTTCTATCTTTCTCAGCCTTTCGCTCAGTAATCAGTGCAGCTTAATTGATGCACAACTGCATCAGTGGCATCAATGGTGGGAACTTCAAGAGTTTCGTCAGCAACCCTTGGCGCTCTGAATCTTGTTGTGGCGTTGATAGTGGAGGTCATGGTTGTTTCCAGTGGAGACTGTCTGTTAGTGTATGAAGTCCATAGAACCAATACACACCAATACAACAAATGCTAGGGAGATCCCACTCTGTCACTACTTCCTGCTTTTCATTAATTCCACTACAGACCACATAGAAAAGCCTAAGGAAACCTCTACCTCAAGAAAAGCCACCTCTAAAGTACTCTCATTCCCTATCATTAAGATACGAGGGAGGCAAAAGAGATAGCCCTGAACTTTTCTCCCTCAGCAGTCAGCTTGCTAAAGCTGGTATGAAGAGAGGGGGGAATGTCGGTTTTCAGAGGCATTAAACGAAAGGAGAACAAAACATTTCCAAAAGATGGTTCACAAATTGTACAAGATGAATTCAGAAAGAGGGGCCTCGGGTGGTAATTAGGAGCACCTTAAAATGGGAGAAGCAGCCAAGCAAATGAACACTAAAAAGGTACTATTTTGAGTTGCACTCAAAATAGATATTTTAGTTTTGTTTTGATGCATGATTTTAGTAAGAAAAATATATTCAAAATCAAATTCTGTCAAATTTCTTTTTTTACATGTATCATTTGTGTTTTTAGCTTTTTCTTTTACATAAAAAGTGAAAAGAACTTGGCCTTACTGAGAAAAGCTCACAGTTTGAATTCCTGTTCTTCCACTTACTAGGTATATTTACTTTTGTTGCTTGGCCTCTTGGAATTTCTGTGTCCTCCTACCGTTCAGGAGTTATTATGAGGGTCAGATGGGATCACTCACGTAGGCACTCAGTGGCACTAAGCTTATTCCTCTTATAAAAGAAAAAGTGCACTGGACACTTGTTAAAAAATGGTTTAAAAAAATGGCAAAAAAGACTTTTTATTGCAACAGGGAAGAAAGACAATTACAATAGGGCAAAGAGATTGAACTCAACTCTGCCGAAACAAAAAGAGGGAGGATCATTAAACTCTGGGGCCAACCAATGGGAAGTACTGAGGAGTGATGGGGGAAGGTTGGTCAATGTAATTAGGCCATCTATGTTTGCACGTGGTTGCTTATCCAATTTGGCTCTTACCCTTCTGCAGAGATGGGGAGACAGGGACACCATCTTCTTGATGAATACATTTCAAAGAGATAGTTTTTAGGTTCTTAAGAAAGAAGTTCCTAGGTGTGCCTGGGTGGCTCAGTCGTTAAGCGTCTGCCTTTCTGCCTTCAGGTCTTGATCTTGGGGTCCTGGGATCAAGTCCCGCATCGGGCTCTCTGCTCATTAGGGAGCCTGCTTCTCTCTCTCCCTCTGCCCCTCCCCCCACTTGTGCCCTCTCTCAAATAAATAAAATTGTAAAAAAAAAAAAAAAAGTAAGACGTTTCTGGGCTCTAAAAGATTTACATCACAAAGTGGCCAAGAAAAAGTTTATAATTCCAAGTTTTCTCAAGTAAATACTCTTAGGAAAGGGAGGTGGCCTGTCGTCAGGAAGAAGCCTCTCTGAAGTTAGTCAGGTAACCCTTCTTACTCATTATGTCCTGTAGTTCCTCACTCAGCACATTCCTTCTTACAAAGTTTTGGCCTATATGCACTTCCTCTCCTGTCATCTGATCCTTTTTGGAGGCCATCTCATTTCAAGCTTTACTTGCTTTTTATGCTCATTTTCACCCTAAATCTTCTCTCCTACACAATAAGAGACACTGTTTTTTGATTTCACATAAAACTAACCTATCTCTGAAGGGCCTTTTGTGTAATGAGAGGCCTGGAAAAAGTAGCTTTTGTATTTTAAGGATTTAGGGTTTGGTTTGGTCACAGAATATAACCCCATCATCAGCTCAATAATAACGGTCTCCTATGAATTACGACTCTCCTCTCAAAGCTGCTCTCCTTGACCCCAGAATGCTTTCCCCGCTCTGCAAATGCTCTCACAACTTAACACTTTTATCTGCTTTTGACTATCCTTTCTGTTTTGTTCTTCTTTCAAAAATATTCTAAGCAAAAATTTCCACCAAATCATAAATTTAAAAAAATGAGGTTTTGTACTTATTTTCTAATCGCCAAGTTGAACCAAAATTTTAACACTCTTGGTTTATAACTGAAGAGCAAAGCAAGTTGAACATTTTAAACCTTGGATTGTTGATGTTGTAGGCTTTCTCCTTAAAAATTACATCTCATGAATAATTAAATCATCATGGAAAATCCCATTTATTTTCTCCAGACTTAGAATCAAAACAGAAGTATAACATGCACATAACCCAAATATATTAAAGAGGTTTAAACTCCTGATTCTAGGACTTCAAAGACTTGTAAAAAAGAAATAGATTTTAAAAGAAAAAGTTAAAATGTTCTTTCCTCTCCAGGATAATACGTTTCTTAGATCTTTTCCTACTAGCAGTGGGAGTATGATAAAAATAGCTACTGGATGTTAATAAAAATGAAACTAGATATCTTAGATGCTGCAACTTTCTGTCGTCTTTATGTTTTAACTATATTGATTTGGACTCTTAGGTACCTTAAACTTAGGTAAAAGTTATGTTTTTCTTTCTTTAGTAGTTATGTTTTGTCAGTCTTTGTATGTCAAAGCTATGTGTCCAACTGTGTCTTCTACAGTTTCATTTTGATCAGACTGAATGCAGCACATAACTGTTTCTTTATTTTTCCTCAGTTTATCTCCCTCTAGACAGGATAGTTAGGTCTATCAACATTTTCAGTTTTGAAGGTATGTACTAGTCTTTCTATTTTTAAAAAAATGGTTTGCAAATGAAGGACTGTAGCTAATAGCATGTTTTAGTCTCCAGGTCTATTGTGGATCATGTGTGAATCTGTAGTTTTCAAATATTTAAGAGGAAATATAGAGTCATTATAAGAGCATGGGCTGAGGAGTTCAGGGAGTCTGGATTTGAATCCCAGCATAGCTCATTACATTTTATGGGACTTTGATCTTGTTGCTTAATCTGTTGGAGCTCGTTTTCCTTATCTGTATATGGTAATAATAATCAATGATAATACTTTCTGGAAGGACTGATGTAAAGGTTAGGAGTAATGAAGCTCACCACTTAGCCAGAGTACCTGGCTCATAGTGGCCATTCAAATCGAAACAAAACAAAACAAAAGGAATTTTATTTATTTTTCTATTTATTTATCTGAGAGAAGAGTGAGCACAAGCAAGGGGAGAGGCAGAGGGAGAGGGAGAAGCAGACTTGCCGCTGAGCAGGGAGCCCAACGCAGAGCTCAGTCCCAGGACCCCCGAGATTATGACCTGAGCCAAAGGCAGATGCTTAACCAACTGAGCCACCCAGGCTCCCTCAAAAAAGGAATTTTAATGGTCATTAAAAATTCAATTTTCCTAAATTATATTTATCCTAAATATATTTGTTCCTAAGACAAAGGAACATTATTTAATCCTTCTCAAATTATTAACCACAAAATGTTCAAATTGTGACAGTTCCACAAGCCACTATTACAGTGATTATTATTGTTTTCACGAAGTTTACTTTTCTGATTAATAGAGATTGGTAGAACATGAGTTACTTCCTGACTAGAACTGTGAGATTATCTTTCATTTATAGTAAGTTGCTGCCATTCTGCTATGAACGAGATGCTCCTAACACATTTTAATCCTTTTTTTTAGTATTAAGGGTCAGATTTATGTCTTTCTGCATATAAGTTCCTTCACAGTTACTCTGGGGCCAATTAAGATGAGTGTGTCAGAGTTTGTGATGGGCGAGATGAGAGGAGAGAAAAAACAGTGAAACCAACTAGCTCATATAGGCACCAGCCCCACGGCGTGGTCACATTTATCAAGATCTAGCTAAATAGGCCACCCGGCCTTAGGCTCATGTAAATAATCACTGGGCTATTTCTTTGACCACAGAGCTTTCTCTTACTCTTCAAGTCCTTGTATAGCCTTTAATCATTGATTCTAAATATATGTTCATGTTAGGGTGGGGATTAGTAAATTACTATGAATTTTTTTTTATACCATAGAAATTCAGAATATACCATATTATACCATAGAATTTGTCAGTGAATCATCTAGAACCATCGTAATACTATCTATAGAAGCCTAATGATGTCTTGGTGTATTATCATCCAACACATAAATTCTTTTTAAAAGCAAGATCACGGGGGCCCCTGGGTGGCTCAGGCGTTAAGCATCTGCCTTCGGCTCAGGTCATGATCCCAGCGTCCTGGGATTGAGTCCCACATCGGGCTCCCTGCTCAGCGGGAAGCCTGCTTCTCCCTCTCCCACTCCCCCTGCTTGTGTTCCTGCTCTCGCTGTCTCTCTCTGTCAAATAAATAAATAAAATCTTAAAAATAAATAAAAGCAAGATCACGAAGATTTATCTTTTGTTTTGACTTTATCCAAAGTCTTTAGTCTCCATCATGTATAAAATATAACATGTTACCTCTTTTTACTCACGGGAAAAATAAGAACATCTTTTCATTTATGGATTCATCGGTAACCCATGTGCTAGACAAAGTAACGTATAGAGAGGTGAACTGAAAATAGAGCTGCTTTAGGAAGCTTACATTCAGGGAGATAAGATCAGTATAGCAGTGCAAAGGCAGAAGGTATTCATTCATTCAGTATAATTCACTCATTCATTCATTCAGCAACTGAGTGTTTTTATTTCTTAACACAGGTCAAGCTCAGTACTCATTTTTGGGGTTATAATATGACAGCAACAAAATTAAAGCAAATGGAAGCTCCCTCCTTGATACTTTAATCCTAATGTGTATGTGGGGGGTGGGGCATGGGAGGAGTGTAGAGACAGACAATTAAGCTGTGATAATGCAATGTGAAATGGGCTTATGGTGTTGATCCAGGAGGACAGGAACCAGGGGAACATATGAGGGTGTATTGTCAAGCAAGGTCAAGCAAGATTTCCCAGTGTCCCATCATGTTTTTCACACTCACCTGGAGATCATAGCTTCTTAAAATAGCCCCTATCACACTGTACTGCAGTTTGTGGTTTATGTGACTGAAACCTTCTTGTTCTCCTCTCTCTTTGTTTCTTTCTCAAGATACTGTATTAGTTATGTTTGTAAAAATAGCCTTTTTTGTCACCAACAACATTCTTGCTTTCCCAATTAGGCTCATACCCTAGTTTCAAAGTAGAGTATGAAGTATACCTGCATTGCATTCTCAGTAATGACTCCTTTTTATTGACTTGTATTTGATTCTAACAGTTTATCTTAATGTCATTATCCTTTATAAACTTATGATACTAAAGAATCAATCATATTGCAACTGATTACAAAATGTAGCTACATTTCTTAGGGATTTCAGAATCATGCTTGTGCCAAGTGCTGCATTTTCAGCAAGGCTATTTCTCTGACAAATGAATGAATAAAAATCTTTAAAAAAAATGTTAAACTCAAGCGTAAATTCTGGTGGCAATATCACACTTAGGACAGTATGAAGCCCAGGAATCTTGACAAGTATATACTAGGAAGGCAGGGAGGAACAAAGTGAGAATTTTGTTTAGTGAGAAGTTTTAGATGTCTAAGATCTGCTCCAGGATAATAATTTTAGATGATATAGGTTATTTCTAATTCAAACGATCCACTAAGACTATTTGGTGTGAAGGAAAGTGAATTGAGACCTGAAATAAATCAAAAGACGTGACTTTGGGTCCTTACTGTGTGACTTTGGGAAAATCACTCAGTTTCACTGGGCATGTTTTGTTCATCCATAAAATAAAAATTATAGTTATTATATCTACTTTTCCTGTTAGGCATAAGGATCAAATGAGATAAAGAATATTTTTTTTTAAGATTTTATATATTTACTACGAGAGAGAGAGAGCGAGAGAGCACAAGCAGGGGGGAGTGGAGGGAGAAGCAGGCTCCCCACTGAGCAGGGAGCCTGATGTGGGACTCAGTCCCAGGACGCTGAAGTCATGATCTGAGCCGAAGGCAGACGCTTAACCAACTGAGCCACCCCAGGCATCCTGAGATAGAGAGTATTTAAGTTCCATTTAAAACTTATGGCACTTCACAGGTATTATTGCTAAGTGAAGGGGATTTAGTGGAGTTGAGGAATAAATGGTTCAGAGACTATTAAATGAAGTGTGAATATTTGGGTTGATTTCAGAGCTTGGAAAAGAAGTATAATTTATTCCAGTTGGTTCATAGGTCACACTTATTTGACACATTGTGGTCAAAGTAGGAGGACAGGTTGTTAGATATAATATTTTATCAAGAGAGAGCATGATAAAACATGCCTGTCTTTTATGTATTGATACCAAATGTAACATTTAGGCTTAACTGAATTATGAGAAAAACCCAAAACAATAGTGACATAAAAAAGATTAAAGCTTATTTCATGCTCACATATAAATGTAGGCAGCTCCCTGGTCATTATGGACCCATTTCCTTCTGACCTTTTTCTGACTTGAAATTTCCACCTCAGTATCCAAGATTGCTGTTCCAGCTCCAGCCATCATGTAAATATTCCATCTGATAACAAAGGCGAAAAGGGGAAGAAGAAAAAGATACTTTCCCAAGTTTTCCATACTATTCTCGTTAATCTTCTATTGGCAAGACACTAATTATATGACCTTAAAAGAAAGGATGGGAAATTCAGTTTTTATTCTGGATCCCCATGTGCTCTGAGATTACATTAAGATTCTGTCATGTGGGCAAAGACTGAGCAAGGATTGGGGAAGCTGGTCTTCTCTACAACAATGATGAAGAATTCCTCACACATAATTATCACTAAGCAAGAGCATATTGAGACCAAAATCCCCTTTGAAATTATTAATAATAGAGCTGTTTTCTTAATTTTTTCATGCAATAAATATTTACTGCATAAAATTTATGTGCTAAATATTCCACTGGACTTGATAAAAGGAAAACAGGGGCGCCTGGGTGGCTCAGTCCTTAGGTGTCTGCCTTCGGCTTAGGTGGTGATCCCAGCATCCTGGGATTGAGCCCCACATCAGGCTCCCTGCTCAGCAGGAAGTCTGCTTCCCCCTCTCCCACTCCCCCTGCTTGTGTTCAGTCTCTCGCTGTCTCTCTCTCTGTCAAATAAATAAATAAAATCTTTAAAAATAAATAAAAATAAAAGGAAAACAAACCTGACTGTAAGAAGCTATAATCAATGAAGTAGTAAGCATAAGAATAGGAGTTTCCAACAAATAATAGGATAATACAAGAGAAAGTGACTTTGAATTCATGGTGGAAAAAAAGGTATTGTATTATTCTGAGATACAATCATTATGTGCTATACTCATGCATTAAACGGGATCCTAGAAACCTGAAAGAATGTGTATTCCTCTCAAAGTGCTTCATTTACTACAAGAGAATAGTTCATGCATTAAGAGGCTGTAATTGAGAACTGAATATGAATCATAATTTGATTCCTTTTAGAAATATATACTTGGCACATTCATATTGAACTGAATAAGATAAATAAGTAGGTACTTAGAAAAGACAGATATTATTTATATAATATTGCTTGATTTGAAATGATTCAGTTATTTATAAAGTACTGTATTTGGTTCATTTGAATCAAGTCGATTCTACACAAAGCTCTCTTCCTTGTGGAATCCTGGCATTAAGACATTGTGGTCAAAGTAGGAGGACAGGTTGTTAGATGTAATTGGATTCTCTTTCTTCTCTCTTTCCTGCTCCAGTACTAACTTTGACTATTGCCACGCCTCTCCTCAGAAGGCAAAAATGTATGGAGAAGAATAGAAGGAGGAAAGGTTGGAGGTGGGGTGAGAGGAACAGTTTTCACCCTCTTAAAATGAGAAGAATGAAATTATAGCTCTTTAGAGGAGACTGGGAACACATTTCAACTCCTTCTCCACCCCTTCTTACCCCCTCCCCGTCAACCTTGGGCCCAGATCTCTCTTTCTCTCCCTACGCTACTGTTAGACTTGTGAGTAAAAATGGAGGGAGTTTCTCAGCTCATCCACAGTACTTTAAACTGTGTAATTTAAAGTCATGATATAAGAATAGAAGACTATACTTAAAATATTTGGTAAAATCTATTTTTGACATAATGGTCTTTGGAATTTTGCTTCTATTTTCCTCTAGACACTTTTTACTGTTTTGGTTGTAATAAAAATTTTAAATATGATAAGAGAAAGTGGTATAAAGTAGGACATGTCATACCGAAACCCAAGGGTCTTCATAATAAAGCTTGGGCTCAACCAAGAAACATTGTGATCCAGCTGTGACCATTTCTAAACAAAGTTTGAGGTTATTGTATAATACACTACCAATTTTTTAATGTTGTGAAAATAAAGTAAAATAATATACTTCCTGGGGCGCCTGGGTGGTTCAGTCAGTTGAGCATCTGACTCTTAATTTCGACTCAGGTTGTGGTCTCGGGGTTGTGAGATCGAGTACCGTGTCAGGCTCTGCACTCAGCAGAGAGCCTGCTGGAGATTCTCTCCCTCTCCCCCCACCACCGCCCCCTCTCTCTCCCCCTCAAAAAAAAAAAAAAATTTTTTTTAAATGTTGTACTTCCTCTTCTCAACCAACTTTTTGCTAGTCTTAATTAGGCTCTGGATTTAAAAGTGAACTGAACTAATAAAATTTAGTTCTATTTTATATTGATAAAAGAAATTAAGTAATTTTAGGAATCTGTCTCATTGAAAAAAGTAACTGAAGTGTCTTTATCTTCTTGACTTTACTCATTACAGTAATTCAGTTTAAACACATGCATATGTCATAATTGCTTGCAAGTGTGTTTTTACATGTATGTTATTTTTACAGTTTTGTGTAAAATGTTTAAAACTTGCCTCAGACAGGATTTTTCATACACTGGGTACTCAGTAAATATTTTGACCCTAAATTCTTCAGTGATATAACCTTTTGAAGACATGGTAAAGAAAAAGATCACCTACGGTTTGTCTGGACTGAACTGTTCTTTTCCAATAAATGAATGTCTTCCAAATAGGTATTTATAACCATTGCTTATAAAAGTAATGATACTAGAAATAGTGTGTTTTGGCCATCTGTTATTTGTGTCCAATCTGAATTATAGTACTCTGACCATAGTCATCTGTTCCACCTGCTGAGAAACTGAGAATCTAGCCTGATAGGGTTCTAAACTTTTAAAGGTAATTGTTTATTAAAAGATAAGAAGCAGCTTGAGACACTTCTTCAATCTTGCAACAGAGCAAGGGATTTGTTACATTGTGACTTCAGCATTTCCCAACCAGTGGACTAAAACTTGATCTGTTCTTCCATTGTTTCCATAGAGCTGGTTTATGTCTTCTTAGGCATAGTAGTAAGGAGTGTGTCATGACTAGTCAAAGGGGGATGAAAATGGAACCATGTACCAGATGGTCCATTAAAACAGGAACCCAGAGAAAACCCCTCCAGAAAAAATAGCAAGACCAGTATTTCTTTACTTTTGCAGGGGACTTGAATTCATGATTTCAGAGGTGGATGGAGGGAGATCTGTACTATGGTCTTTGGTTTTGAGCTGATAAATGCATGATTACTCAGCTCAGAGTAGCTTCGATGCTGCCTGGCAATTCCATGTTATCTGGTTTTCCAGTTCTCAACAAAGAGAATTTCCAGTCTGTTCAAATGTATTCAAATCACTGATCTCCTTTCTGCATCTTTAGCTTTAGCAATGGACTCAACTCCTACTCCAAAGAGAATTTGGTAGCCATCATGTTACCTTCCCACCACAAAGTATGCTGCCTTATCTACATTTTCACCTTGTCTTTGTTCCTTGCTACATGTTTTAAATCAAGAGAGGACTTTCTTCTTATCAAAGGCCAATTCTTCTCATGTGCTTTAAATTTCATTTTTATCAGATTTCTTCTGTACCTGATGCAATCAGTTCTCTCTCCTGATTCAGTTTCTTTATTTGATCCTTCACTTAACATTTAAACATACTTTAGTATTTCTCATCGTAAAAATAAATCTTCTACCCAATTCCCCTTGTAATAATTATAAAAATACTGATAACTATGACTCCTACTATTTATTTAGGACTTAGTATATGCCAGATATATTCTAAGACCTTTCTTGTAGAGGGGAAAGAACAGGAACATCTTGTCATACTTAGCTCTGGAGCTTCACTTCATTCTTGTCGAAGGAGGTAGGGCCAGGAGAAGGGTGCTCTCTTCACAGAAATCTCCCTCTGTCATTAATAGTTCAGGAGAGGGTGAGTGATGGCCCCATCTAGGGTCATAAAAATAGAGAGGTCAGTGAAGTCAATACACAGAAGGATAAGCTAGCTTAACGAGGAGGGTGAAAAGTTAATTTTTAGACATGTTGGGTTTGAAATATCTGGGGTTGGGTGGCTCAGAGATAAGCAATAAGGGATTTGAAAGGTAAGCACAAATGGAACTATCCAATCTCAGGGTTGACATTGGTACTTTGGAGTAGAAGTTCTTTGAGATGTCCTTAAATCACCATACCCAGAGTCCTAGAACTGCCCCAATGATCACATTTAGCATAAGTTGACTGTTGTGGTTGTTTAACATCGGCTGTTTCCCATCAGGTATCTGGAGAAATCCAGAAGACAGGATCAAATGGTAATCTGCCTTTTTCCAGAATACCATCAAGACCGGCATTACTCTGTTTTGCTTTTTTTTCCCCCACACCCTTCATTGTTAGCAGTTTGATTCTGTTTTTATAACAGGTTCTATAAAGAAGTCTATCAGTTCCAGTGTCATTCTAAATTAAAATATGAATGCATAGCAGAGGGCTCCATTTTCATTACTCTTTCCAGAATTTAGGAACTGGCTAAAATTAGATAAGTTACTCTAACAGGTTGAGAATTTGTATGAATGGTCATTATTGTTTAATACTTTTTAGAACCCACTGAACACTAAGCACTTTGCATTTATTATGGGTAATTTTAAGGTAACCTGATGTAGTAGATACTTTAACTCTCATCCAACAGATCAAAGACTTTGAGGCTGTGAGAAGTAAATAGTTGGTGCAAGGTCACTCATTCGGTAGCTTCCATTGCTCGGAGTCTGTGATTGTTCAAGGTGCTGATTGTGAACCCTGGCTGCACATTAGAATCACCTGGGGAGCCTTAACAATGCTAATGCTGAAGCTCCACCCTAGGCTGATTAGATCAGAATCTTAGGGGATAGTATTAATAGTTCCACATGTCTTAGAGCTCCCCAGGTGATACCAGTGTGCAACCAAGATTGAGAAATGCTAGCCTGCCTCTGAAGGCTAGGACCTTTTAATACTATGCCACCTCTGAATCAAAACTATTTTCATTGCATATTGAATCAGTCTTGTGACAGTCAGACTGGTGATTAAACTTGATAAATAGAATAAACAAATGTCTTCTTGATATAAAAGTGTTACTTTCCTTTGCCTTCCTGGTCCTCAGAGAAACACTTTGTCTAGAAACCCCAGCCACAGAGCTACAGAGTTTTGTTTGCTCTGCTTGATACAAGTTGAAGGCAACTTTATATTTCCATTACTATTACTCCTTTGTGAGTGACCATATATGGTGTTTAATTACACGAGAGGATATAAATCCACCCACAATCGATTTTTCTCTTCAGTTTTAGAACACAGTGTAAATCAATTCTTAGAGATATCTTAGAGCTTATAACACTTTTTTTTTTTAAGATTTTATTTATTTATTTGTCAGAGAGAGAGCGCGAGCGAGCACAGATAGGCAGAGTGGCAGGCAGAGGGAGAAGCAGGCTCCCCGCTGAGCAAGGAGCCCAATGCGGGACTGACTGAGCCACCCAGGCATCCCACTTATAACACATTCTAAAATTTCTAAATTATTCGTAAAGTTTCAGCTGAACTCTTGGCCTTATTTAGCAAGTGACTTAATTATATTTCATTTTGAATAAAATTGTTATTTTTCTAAGCCTGGAGATAACGGTGTATAATGAAGCATCTGCAGTGTACAATGTACAAATGTCTGGACTCCCAAAGGATGTATTTCAAAGACTCAGATTTTCCTGGTATGTGTGACAAACTTCCCAAGGTCTTCAAAATATGAACATCTTTTCTGCAAGATACATATTTTTAACATCTGGGAAACAGATTTTTATCTCTATTGATATCTATCTATCATTTCTTTTTAATAGTACTGCCTTATTTTAATATAAAATTATAAAAATCTAGCAATCAAGAATTATTACTGTTTGAGGTACTCATATTTAGCAACTGCTTGTGTTTCTTCATTCATTATTTCATATCATACATGACTTTATACTAGCAACTTCTTCTGTTTTCCAAAGCGTTGTTTTTTTTCAAAAAAAGATGGATCAGAGAGATAATAATCTTTCTTCATCATAGCTTTGTGCCATAGTTTTTAAGCAAGTATTGCAACTTTTTAATGGTGAAACAAGAGTTTTCAAGAGAAAACTAAAGCCTATAAGTCTCTTCTATTGATATTTTCCATTATATCCAAGAGGAAGAATGCACAGGCTAAGTATTTGGGTCTATGAGAGACATTTGTCAGTTGTCTACAAATGACATTGTTGTTGATACAGCATATCACAGCAGCTATGGAATGAAGGAAGTTGAATGAAGTGACATTAACAGAAAACTCTGATTGAATTAATATCATAAAACCTTTAATTTATGAAACAATGAAGCTTATAGTCACAATGCCCAGTGGGCATCTCATTGGGATTGATGTGCTCTATCCAGATAACCTCAAACTATGTTTACACATGTCTTGATGGAATCTTCATAACCAAAACTATACTTTTAAATGATGAATTCTTTTTTCTTTTTCTTTTTTTTTTTTTTTTGTCATGTTCTGTTAGCCAATGATGCATTCTTCTTTTGGTTGTGATTTGGAAAAAAAATACTGATCATTTAATGTCATTTTTGTTTGTATATCATAGCATCTATTTATTTACCATCTACATCCTGCTATTTCAAAACGATTTGCACTGGCTTGAAAGGATATAGTTATAACCATAGAAATATAAATATCGGCAAAATCAAGGGCAACATGTTGTAATGAAAAGAACATATGCTCCTTCATTTGCTACTTATGTAACTTCAGACAAGTTATTCAACCTCTCTGAGCTTCATCTCCTCATTATAAAATATTTACCTTACAGTATTGTTGCAAAATTGATGTTCAAAGCAGAGGAGGTGCTTGATAAGTTAGCTTTTTATCGTGCATTAAATGTAGTCTCAAACATTTTCAGTTATGTTTGTTTTGCCAAATAAAAATTAATCCATGTATTTGCTTTTAATTGTGACCTTATTATTAACAGCTATTATTTATTGAGCACTTACTATACCTGAAGTTATAGGTTCTTTGTGCAAGCCCTTTTTATCCATTATCTTATTTCACTCTCACAGTAATTTATTTTTAGTCTATAAAAAACACTTTTTCTGAATAAGGTAAACAGACAGTTATTAATGCAACCTTTAAAGGATTGTCTTTAAAATCACTATAATGATGAACCACAATTTCTTCCCATAGCATTATCATTCACTTGTTAGGAGTTACAGGTGCATTTCAGAATTATATTGTATGTGCCTTGTACGTGTTTTATTCCACATGAATAGCAAGATATACATATTTATAATTTTTTCCAGTTTTAATAACTGACATACATCACCATATAGTTTAAGGCATTCAGCATAATGGCTTGATTTACATATATTGTGAAGTGATCACAATGGGTTCAGCCAACATCATCCATCTTTTCATAAAGTTACAATGAAAAGAGAAGAAAGAAAGCAAGAAAAAATTTGTCCTTATGATGAGAACTCTTAGGATTTACTCTCAACTTTCCTGTATGTCATACAGCAGTGTTAACTATAGTCATCATGTTGTCTATTTATTTGTTATAGACAAATTAGTGTGAGAGTGGAGGAAATTATCTAAATAATTCAAATAAGAATTGCTTCATATTGAGTAATGATTTCAGGTCGTCTAAGATTGTTAAATGTTGCAGTAACTTCAGTAATTCTTGATTTCCCCATAAATACTGCAATTAAAGTATGCAGATATTGATAATGGCTGAGTTTCTAAATATTCTACTGAAGTGTTTCATCTCAAAGTTCTGTTTTTCATATTTCTAGCAAAAGCAAGCTTCTCTGCATTCTCTATTCCATGGAAGTTTTTTTTTTTATATCCTATATCTCTCATCAAAATCATTTTCTCTTTCGCTTTTTGAAATATTTACATAATAGGAGTCTTTGATTGCTTATTTTTAAATGCTAACACCTTTTGATTTATTTGAATGTTGAGAATAAGGTAAACATGGTATTTTTTTTCTTAGAATCCTTGGAAGTCTGCCAAATGAAAAGAATAAATAATTATATTTTACACTTTAAGAAATTCATCTCAGTACTAATGTAATAATATTTTTCTAGTTGGGACTTAAGGAATCATTAAGATTTAAAATAAATTAGTAAAACAGACATCTCTGATAAAGAAATAGGAAACATAGATAAGCAAACTCAGAAGCAAAAAAATAGTATTTCTTAAAATTTATGAGAACATTATATACAATCATATAGTATAAGACACTGGAAAATATAAATGAAATGGATAATTTGTGGGAAAATATAAATTGCCAGAATTAATTCAAGAAGAAATGAATAGCTCAGTTAGGCTTTTAATTAGACAGTATTCATGCTATTGTAGAATTTTAGAGCTAAGGAAACCCTTAAAGACCCTATAGTAAAAATCTCATAACTTGTGAGAATGTTAAGGTTCAAAATCTTTGTGGGAAACTAAAAAAATTCCATTTGGAAATTAGAAGGGTGCCTGGGCGGCTCAGTCGTTAGGCGTCTGCCTTCAGCTCAGGTCGTGATCACAGGGTCCTGGGATCGAGCCCCGCATCGGGTTCCCTGCTCGGCGGGAAGCCTGCTTCTCCCTCTCCCACTCTCTTTGCTTGTGTTCCCTCTCTCTGTCAAATAAAAAAAAAGAAAAATCTTAGATTTGGAAATTAGAAAGCCATGGGTGATTCCTGTAAGAGGGAAATTGAGGGAAGATGCTAGATGGAAAGAAAACGTGTAAACATGTAGTAAGTAAGCTGATGGATAGCTTAACCTTTCAAGAAATTTGACCACAATTAGAAAGAGAGAACAATCCAGTGAGAACCTCTGTGAATAAACCAATAAAAAGAAGGTTGATTGTTGGTTAGTTGAAGATAGAGATTTCAACAGATTTGTACACTAAGAGATTAGGTATATAGGTATATAGGAACTAACTAAAGGAGAAGAGAAATAGTTGACCAAATATAGGATCAAGCGTGGTTACTATGTATCAAACTTACATGTATCATCCCATTTAATCTTTACAACAGTCTTATGAGGTAGATGCTATAATTATCCTCATTTTTTATGAGAAAAGAGAGGTACACAGATTTTAAGTAACAACCAGTAAATGCAGCAGTCAGTGTGTGAACCCACAATGCCACTCCAGGGACCTATCTCTTAACTCTATTACACCATCTCCTGGAAGGGGGAGGGCCTGCTTTGGAAAGGAGGAAGGGGGTAGATGAAATTAAGGGAGAAATTTCAAGGTAAGGAGTATAGGACATATGATGATATGCACCTCATCAGTAATGGTGAAGGCAAGGTTATCTGATTTAGGAATAAGGAGGAAAGTTGAGAGGATAAAAAAGATTGTGAGGATTAGTCTATGGATGTGCAAAAAATACTGTCAGAAAGCAGTGTGAGGTAGTTAAGGAAATACACAAGCCCTGGAGTCAGAGACCATGTTTTAACTCCTCCTCCTCACTCATTAACCATGAGACATTGACTAAGCAACAGTCTCTCCAAACCCTCCTGTGCAAAATAGGAATGGTGATCATCTGACTACATATTATTCTGTTTTATGTCATTGGGAAGACCCTCTATGCTTTTCTTTTCTTTTCTTTTCTTTTCTTTTTTGGACTTTCTGGACTATTCTTTGTAGTTGGTTTTCCCTATGACTTAGAATTGGCTTATCAAACTAAAAGAAAAAAGTTAAAATTTGATGGGAATTGTATTGCATATATTTATCAGTTTGGGGAAGATTGACATTTATATGACACTGATTCTCCAATTCACATACGTAATATATTTTCCCATTTAATCGTGTCTTGTTTTGTGCCCTTTAATGAAATGTTATAATTTTCTACATGAAGCTCCTGTTAAATGTATTTGAGTTGTTTTTTATAGTTCCTATTGTCATTATGAATAGGACCTTTCTTTCATCTGATAATCTTTCCCTAGTGATTTTGTTTCATAGGTGCAATTCCTTTTTTCAGTTTCTGAGGAATTTAGACTGTTTTTGAAGTTTTTATTTTTCTGTTACCTCTGTAGTCTCTCCTCACTCCCCCACACTTTTTCTTTTCTTGACCTTTTTTCTTTTTTCCATGTTGGAATATTTTTTCAATTATCTGAATATCATTGGCTGTATATTCATATATAAAAGCAAGACCCTATGTATTCATATATAAAAACAAGGCCCTAAAAATTGACTTGAAGTTCTATATGGGTAGATGGGCTTAATGAAAGGTAGATTTCACAGTATGTTAGTGAAGGATGAGCCAGCATATGAAGATTTTTTTTCCCCTTCTGGGGGTAAATTTTAATCTCTGACCTGCTGGCATTCTGGGAGCAGAAGTAAGGAGAAAAGGAGAGGAGGGTGCTTAGGGTTTAATATTTATGCTTGTATCTGCCTTATATGCCTACCCATTAATGAGACTAATGCTTGAGTTTAGAACCCAACCCATTCAATTTTCCAGAGACTAAACCACCCTATCACAGTACAGGACTTGACTGAGTTGGGGAGGAAACACAGAGTTTCAGCTATTCTGTATATAGATTTTCAACAGCCTCTCTCTCTTTCAGCCCCTTGCAAAGTCCTCCTTCTGTTTCTGGTCCCTACTGTTTCCAGGTATTAAAACCTTCTGAAGGTCTGCAGAGTGCATTCGGTCCATTACCATCAGTATTTCCATCACCGCCTCCCAACTCTATAAGCACTCTGATAATGTTCTCTGTCACTCTAAGTCAGTTATGCCTTCTCTCAACGTCTGATTTGGCAACATCTTGAGTTCATTGTTGTCTACTGCCTTTTCTTTTTTCTGTGGCTTAATAATTTGTTAATTTTAACATGGTTTGGGAGGGAGAAGGGAGATAAAGTCATAATTAATTAGACATCTTGTATTACATTTTCCAATGGATATTGATGGTGTATAGAAAAAAATAATTTTATATTTTGACCTCAGTACAGGAAATGTAATTTTTGTGCATTTATCTTATATCTAGCCACTTTGTTGATTCTTCTTCTTATTTCTAAAAATTTAAAAATAGATCCTCTTGGGTTTTCTAATAAGGAGATATATTTCTTTTTTTCTAAGTTTTTATTTAGATTCCTATTAACATACAGTGTAGTATTAGTTTTGGGTGTACAACATACATACAACACCCAGTACTCATCACAACAAGTGCACTCCTTAATCCCCATCACCTATTTAACCGCCCACCCACTTCCCCTCTGGTAACAACCATTACTTTGTTCTCTATAATTTAGAATCTGTTTCTTGGTTTGCCTCTCTCTCCTTTTTTCCCCCTATGATCGTTTGTTTTGTTTCTTAAATTCCACATATGAGTAAAATCATATGGTATTTGTCTTTCTCTGGCTGACTTATTTCGCTTAGTATAATAGTCTTCAGCTCCATCCATGTCTTTGCAAATGACAAGATTTCATTCTTTTTTATGGCTGGGTAATATTCCACTATATAGCACTTCTTTATCCATTCATCAGTCTATGGACATTTGGGATCCAGCAATTGCACTACTAGGTATTTACCCAAAGGATACAAAAATACTAATTCAGAGGGGTACATGCATCCGGATGTTTATAGCAGCATTTTCAACAATAGCCAAACAATGGAAAGAGCCCAAATTTCCTGTGACTTTCTGAGGGCTGCATATTAAGGCTTTCATTATAAACTTAGTTTTGACAGTTTATTCTTGTAGTTTTCTCAGTTTTTGTTTCACATACTTTGAAAAATTCTTAATAGTTTCATAAAGACGTGTTCCTTTGGAAACTTCTTTATGACCTGCTTCTTTTATCAGGATGAAAAGTCCTTCATCTCTTTTAATGCTTTTTTTTCAATATTAACATTGTGACACCTGATTTTTGCATGTTAGCATTTGCTTAATACAGCTCCTTTTATCTGTTTATTCCTAATATCCCTGTGTCATTGGGTTTGAGATATAGCTCATAAATACATTACTAGATTTTGATTTTTTTATTCAATATAAAAGTTCTTAACTTTTAACTAAGGAATTTAAAACATTCCCATTTCTATAATTTCTGATATGTTTGGAATTATTTTTGTTATTTTTTTTTCATTTATCATATGTTCTAGTTTATTTTTGTCCCTTTGTCTTCCTTTAGTTAGGCTGATAAATTTTTTCTTTAGTTCTATTTTTCCTCTACTATCTTATAAATACATTATTTGTTTCTACTTTTTGTGGTTACTTTAACATTGTTAATATACATGTTGAAACATATTTCTCTAACATCTGGAGCTAATTAGTATCTCTAATATTCCTCAGAAGAACAACAACCAAAAGGCTTAGCATACTTTTATTTTCTCCTGATCCTTTGCAACTTTCATTTCTCTCACCTCATTTATATTATTTTGAATTTTATGTTTAAGTGGTTCTATTTTAAAAATTAAAATATGTATATTTAAGCTTTTAAATAAACATTTATGTAGACTTGATGTACTTTATTACTCTCTTTGCTATCCATTATGTCTTTTATCTCATTCCCTCCTCCTGAATTTCTTCTTCTTATTGTTTATATTACCTAGCAGTTCTTTCAGAGAGAATCCTGAGGTAGTAAACGTCAGAGTTCCTTTAATTCTAAAAATACCTTTATTTCTGCCTCTCACTTGAATAATAGTTTTGGTGGGTGTAGAATTCTATCTTCAAAGTTATTTTCCCTTAGAATGCTAAAGATATTATTCTACTGTCTTCTTATATCCTGGGTTGCTCAGAAGGAATCTGATGTCAATTTGATTCTTATTTCTTTGTAAGTGATCTTTCTTTTGACTCTGACAGCTTTTAAGATTTTCTTTTTATTCTTGATGTTCACAAATTTCATCACAACATATTGAGGTGTGTGTATGTGTGTGAGTGTGTGTGTGTTTTATCTTCAATTTATCCTTCAGCCCAGAGGATCTTTGAAGTTCTGAGAAGCTTTTCCATAATCTTTCTTTAAATGCTGCCTTTCCTTGAAATTTTCTCTATTTTTTCCTTCCGAAAGTAGTTTCAAACAGATGTTAGAACTGTGTGTCATCCATGTATCTTAATCCCCTATTTCCATGTCTTCATCTCTAATACCTTGCTTTGAGCTGGGGTATCCTTCAGTCTGTACTCATCTGTTTTGTTTTTCAGGCATTTCTCACAGTCTCTAATCTACCACAGTTTATACTTATTTTCTTTCCACTTATTTCATGAAATCTTTTTCTATTGTCCCTAAAGATTTGGGGTGAATGGTATACATGAGGGTGACAGGTAGGAGCAGTGATCAGTTTGCCAAGTTCATACCCTTTCAAGTTTTGTAATATTTGTCAAAAACGCTCATCAGTTGTAAAGGACCAAACTGAGGTTCAGCAAGGCAGGTGTAGCAGAAGAATTGAATGATGTGCTTGAGGTGCTAGTGAGTCTCAGGTTTGAAATGGCAAGCCGTCAAGACTCAGCTGTTGTGTTGGGATGCCTGGTGGCTCAGTCGGTTAAGTGTCTGCCTTCAGCTCAGGTCATGAACCCAGGGTTCTGGGATTGAGCCCCGCATTGGGCTCCTTGCTCAGCGGGGAGTCTGCATCTCCCTCTGCCTGCTCTGCCTGCTTGTGCTCTGTCTCTCTCTCACTCTCTCTCTCTGACCAAAAAAAAAAAAAAAAAAAAAAAGACTCAGCTATTGTGGGAGTCAAAAGTAGACACACATGTGAATAAAGGAGAAGCTGTAAATCTGGAGGTCATGACAGTGAGTCAGAAAATTGAACAAATGACAAGATATAAACCTGTTTATAGAAAAAGTGAATCAGAGTTTGAGATTTATAAGTGTAAAAATCTCTAGTACTGAGGCGATCCAAGTGAAGGTTTATCTTTGTGGGTTGCTGATATGGGATTTAGGTTATATGCGAGAAGAAATCAAAGAATCTTGAGCCCTGAACATTAGAATAGTCACCCTTGTGGACCTTGGCAAACTGATCACTGCTCCTACCTGTCACCCTCATGTATACCATTCACCCCAAATTTTTAGGGACAATAGAAATTGCTATTATAAAAGTTGTATTTTTAAAAGACAGCTTAACAAATATATCAGTAGAAAAACTGTGTATGTTTCATTATTTTATACTGATTCTTCATATGTTAATGAGGCAAAATGTATCTCCCTTTATTTTTCAGGAATATATATTTTGTTGTACTCTTTATGTAAGATTAGTTTTGTGACTTTAGACCACTTTAGTCCATATGGACTAAATACACATTCTTTAGGTTGAGACAGCTTTCCTTCATAGTTAGAGCACTTTCTAGATATATATGAATATTCATCTCATCATAGTAGAATGCTATTGCTCATAGAAATGGTTCTTACTTCTCTAGATTCTGTACTTTTTTCCACACATTGTGGCCATATTCTTGTCCAGAGAGACATGAATTATTGAAATAAATGTCAGTAGCCCCAAATTAGAGGTATTTCAATTTGTATTAGAAATGAAGTACATCATCAGGAAGTCCCAAGGTAACAAACATAATAAAGAGAAAATTAAAAGTCTCTGTACTGACACATTGAGCATTGTATTATTTCTTAGAAAATTGCAGTGCATCCAGTACTTAGCATTTAACATTTCAACATTTTCACATTGTTTTACATAACCTTATACCGATAGTTTAAAAATGGAGAAGGAATAATTTTGCTAGCACATACAATTGAGATGAGACAAACTGGTGGAAGGAAATGACAGGTGAATTAGAAAGTGTAACTAGTCTTCAGGTATTAAAGGGAAGAGTTATCTTTGAAATTCAAATTGGGATCAGGAACCGCAGATCAGGAGTGAGCAAAGTAGTCAGCTGCAGTTACTTAACTTGGAAGAAAAGTCTGAACGTCTCAAGTATAGGAGGAATTACAGTTGGTTAAAGCGACATTATGCCTGAAGCAGGAATAAAGGTATGACAAAGAAGGTTTTAGAAATCCATGACTTTATCATACTGAAAGTTGCCATGTTTGTGAGAATAAGTCTAAGTAACTAAGTATATTTAAGTGCTACATGAAACAAGGAATCATATGCCGAAAACCAGCAACACTTTTTTTAGTACTATTTTTAAAATAATGATGATTATGGTCATAATCAGTTGAAGTACATGCTATATGCCTAGCACAGGGCTACTCAGCTTCTGTACATTATCTCTGAACATTAAAAAAAAAAAAAAAAACCTGGTGAGACAAACATGGTAAAGTTCTTTTTATAGGATGGAAAGAACTAAAAAGCTAAATTAACATCTGGTAAATTTCAACAGAATAAACAAATAATAGGAATAATTTGGACCAAATTTTTGAAAGATAGTCTGCCTTAGCAGTATACTGGAGTGGAGGCGAGAAGATGGGGGTTGTACTTTTATTTCTCTGTTAATGAGTTTTTTATTTTTTTTTCTAATTCTATGTTTGCTCTTTTCAATTTCTGGAAATAGCAAGACGGAGACTGACAGAGGAAGAGGGTAGTTTAGTTACTGGTTCTGATTGATGAAGACTTGCATTTTAACAAGATTTACACAAAGACATTATACCAGTAGTCAAATAAGTAGCAGCCCTTACCAAAATGAAGCTGCTCACCTTCGCGGAGGAGTCACAAGTAACTAATGGTTAGCATGTTCAGAATGATTAAGTTGCATCAAGTAAAATATCTATGAAATCATGGCTGTGTACTGCTAGTGACTTGATTAACTTTTCAAAATGATTTGATTAGGACACACATTGTAATAATACAGAACAATGTATTAAGGACTTTAAAATACTTATGTTATTTTTGTATTTTGGCTATTAGCCAAATCTCATTTTATACTTTGGTCTTACACCAGGAATATCACACTTGTATTAAAGCAGTTTTTCCTTTTGGATGGCTGTTGGGATGTAATCTTAACATCAATACAGATAAAACAACAAAGAATTATCAGCTAAAATGGAAGGATAAAGAATGTAGCCAAAAGAATTATGCAAGATGTCTGTAACTTAAATTAAACCGAAAATAGGACCATTCCCATAATTACATTTCAAGGAAAAAAAATTCAAGTAAAGTCATAATTGTAATCTCCCTTGGGTTTTAATTTACATTCAGGCTTCTCCTCATAAAAAATTGAACATGCAAATGGAATTAGGACGTATTTTTTTTCTATCATAGATATTGTATATAGCATAAAGACTGCAGGGTTTCTAATTTCTGTAAATAATGACTCTGTCACACAGGAGAGGTAGATATTTGAAATAAAAGCAATGAGTTGAAGATTAACAATCCCCTGGAGGACACATGATGCCCCCCCACCACCACCACCATATTCAGTGTGAGTCTCTTTTGTTTCCACAGAGCATCTGTACAACCACCACTGCATTTTTGCACTTTTTCTTCCTGGCTTCATTCTGTTGGGTTTTGACTGAGGCGTGGCAGTCATATATGGCTGTAACTGGAAAAATTAGGACACGGCTTATAAGGAAACGTTTTTTGTGCCTTGGATGGGGTAAGCATATTAATACACCCTTTCGTGCTCTTGTTAAGATGGCTTTGAACACATAATGAAGCTGTAGAGTGTGATTATCCCCAGGCTACTTTTCTTTGTGTCCAGTTTGATATATGGAAGTGGAAACATATGAACCTGGTCATTTTTTAACATTCTTTGGGCATTTGGAGTTTTAAAAAGGAGTAAATATTGGATGAGCCGTAGCCAGTCAGTTAAGCAATGGTGTAAGAGGAGTCCTGGGATACAGGCAGAAAAGCCAAGTGTTCTCTGCTAATACGTGCCGAAAACGCAAAATGTCCTGAAATGTTCAGGGCTCAAAACAGGTACTAGTCATGTACTCCCCATAAGAAAACTTCAAGAAGTCCCTTCCAAGAGAGCTCAAAGAAATTAAGGACGACAGCTATTCATGTCACAGGAAGAAAGTCATGTAGAGATTGAATGAAACCTCACAGCCAGTCGGAGAAACAGAATTGTTGACAGACTGAGAATTAATTAATTATTTGCTTACCTTTATTAGGAAAAGTTTCTCTCAGATTGCCTTATGAAATGGACATCTTGAAGATCTGGGTTTTTCGTAAGGCCAATTCTAATGTTTAATTAGAATTAATTAGCTTAGTTTAATTAGAATTAGTTTAATTAATTTAAGAAACTGGTTTCAGAAAACCTCAGGATTTTCTCATGTTTGCCTTTGAGTTTCAAAAGACTCGAACAAAAAAAAATGGGGAATTTTGGGCCAAATATATAAAAAATACCTAATATACCCAAAGACTAGAGAATAGGATGTTTGATGGAGTCTGAAAAATTACACGTAAGTGGACTTATTACAATAACAGAATAACTCATACTGGAAAAGTAGGATCCAGACCACTTAAAAATTATCCATCAGGTTTCAGCAAGGTTCTGTCATGTCTGATTAATATATTAGGGCTCTTTGCACAGGTAAATGGGAAAGCCATTAAGAAGAAATTGGAGAATGTATTCTACTTACACTTTCATAAAACTTTTGTCTGGATTTCATGTCAAAGACCTTTTAAAGATAGACTGGTATTGAATCAGGGAACACTTTTTTCATGAATTAGTGCCATAGATCCAAGAAATATAGAATCCAGGTAAGTGACTTCCCCTAAGTATAAAGAATGGCAATTTTCTGGATCGGTAACTAGCTATTTAATAACACCATTACCAAAGATCTTGAGGAGAGGGCTCACAGCTGGTCTCCAAGTTTACAGATAATATTAAACTACTCTGGAAAGCAAAAAAGCTAAGCCGATGGTGCTAGACTATCAGGAAAATTCTGAGTTGGCAGATTATGAATTTCATATGAATTTCATTATAGCAAAGTGCAACATAATAAATTTAGAAAAAATAATCTAAATTGTACAGAATGAAGATTATTAATGCTTTAACTATGACCCAGAAGAGAATTTTTTCTAACGACTTGGTCTAGTCTATCAAAAAGTGAACTACACACACACACACACACACACACACACACACACACACACGTACGTGTGTATACAGGGTGGGGGGAGACGCATATCTGTTTAAAAATATGATGTGTCCCTCTGAGATGCTTCTCATAGTTTTTGTCATTAAACTTCATGAAGGAATGTGATGTCACTTGAAAAGACAGAAGAGAATAGCGGGAAGGAGGGGAAATGATAGGAAGAAAGAAGATGGGTGGAGGGGACTCAAGGAGGTGATTAGATGATGGATTTTTCTACCTGGAAAGGCAAACATCATCTTCCTGAAAAGAAGTCATGGTCAAAAAGAAAAAAAAAAAAAAAAAAAGAATTAAACAGCATAGATTAGACTGAGCTCTGTTCACCAAAGCACAGGGACGTTCCACTGAACTTGAATAAGGAGAGTGTGATTCATATAAATATAAACTAAAAGATGTTAGGTCAGTGTTGGCGCAGGTATGCAGGCAATTGAATTCTCAGAGGGACTGATCAGTGCGTGGAGAGATGCCTGCCTAGAAGTCCATGAAGAGAAACTGTCATATATTTTCTGAATTTCGTTCAGGATTGTTAAAAGGAGGATAATCAGGAGGCCCCAAAATTAATTCCTTAAGGCCCTTAACCTTGATCCTCCATTCTTGTTATTATAAGTAAATCATAAAGAATGAATTATGTGATATAATTTATTTTTTTCTCTTATAAGTACAACTGGATGTGGAACAATATGGGGCCGACTGAATGTTCCACTTCTGTGATATTCCATCACAGCAGAATATCCATTTTTTGCCTTTCTGATTTTATAACTATAAATTTCCTTTATAACAGTGTAAACCCCTAGAGAAAAAATAACTTAAAAGATATACTAAATCTCTGTTATTAGTTTCCTTTAAACCCATGTCAAATGTGGTGGTAACCTAGCAACATTAGAGAAGTGCATTGAGTTAAAAGACCAGCTGTCGCTCTCATACTTTTGTACTTGAAAGAAATTTTGTAATGGAAACATACTTTATGAAAGAATTAATGCAATGGTAGTTCCTTCGATGTAAGCATTTTGAGTCTGTCCTAGCTTTTCTTGAGCCAGAGTGCACAGTGGCTACGGCTGAATGTGAAGTGTGACGATGCTTCTCTTGCAGGTTTACCAGCATTAGTAGTGGCCACATCAGTAGGCTTCACAAGGACGAAAGGATATGGCACTGACCACTAGTAAGTCCATCCACAGTGATAAATCATGTTTATAATTAAGTAAATCATCATCTAAGCTTCATTAATCTTGGTTGGCACTGCCGATGGCTTGCATTTTGTCACTGAGTCATTAACTATGGTAGAAATCATGTTAGTGTGGAATGATGTAAGGGAGCTTAAATGCACAGAGGTTAGGAAGTAAATGGCGAAGCCCTGTGCAGAATCCTTGTTTCAGTTTCCCATTGCCTCATGAGACCAGTGCATTTCAAAATGTTTCGATATTTACTTTGTGTGTTTAATCTCAAATACATTTTTTTAGAACTGAATAAACCTTGGTGTTTACCTTTTAGAATATGATTCTGATCTGAGCTTCTGATTTCACTAATGGTAATATATATTGGTATCACCTAAGTTGTGTCATGTTAGTTCAAGTTTTGTTGCCACATTAAGGTAATACTAAAACTTAGAGATCAGGGGATTCAGTAGAATACACGTTAGAAAATGCCTAGGCTCTGGGAGAAATTAGAGGGAAGAAATAGGGTATGGTATCAGCCCATCCTAATCACAGCTATAATACTGATAAATTCTGTGAGAGATTTTATAAGTAAGCTTTATGTTTAACATTTAAAATGTAAAACAATACACTTTCATATTTTACTTCATCTGCTCTTTCAAGCTGAGGAGGCAGTTGAGAAATGGGGAAAGAGATGTGCACATCTTATTAGAAGCATAAATTTTTAAAGTGAGATTTTCGGTTCATCGTCAGGTTTGAGATAGGAATTACCACTAATTAGACCTTCTGGTGGGTTCATCCAAATGGATATTGTGCCAAGAGACATCATGTTACCTGCCCATCCAAAAGAAATTTTCAAAGAATTTACAGAACTCATGTCATTAGAACACTTGTTTTTCTTCTGCAATCTATATTATGAACACACAAACAGGCAAAACTCTCCAGTCGTCCCCGTGGTAGAGTAGTGCTTACTACAGCGCTATTACCTTTAGCCGTTAACTTTTGACAACAGTATGACTCTTTGGTATAAACCCAGCATTTGAAAGGCACTGTACTGGGGATGTAGAAAGAGATAGGATTATGGATGATACGGTTCCAACTTTCAAGGAGTTTGTGATTAAGACGGAACACAATATAATGAGTAATGAAGGTATCAGTTTGAAGATTACCTTGCACAAAAATATAGCAGAAATGTAGTGGCAGTCTAAGAGACACCGACTACAGTGTTGCATCAGACTAAAGGCTTTTTCTCTAGTTATTTCATTTAAAAAATAGATATTAAATTATCAATCCCAAAGTGGGAAAGTAGAATTTTATGTGTCCATTCCTATGGCAAGGAGAAATAAGTAAAAGCAGACTTTGAATACACATATAGAGACACATTTGTGTTATGTATAAATTGATAAAGTATTGGCATGTATGTGTGGGAAAGGTTACTAGGTTAAAATTTTTAATTAAGATATAATTTATGCAGAGTAACATTCACCCTGTTCAGTGTATAGTTCTGTTGGCTTTAACAAATGCCTAAGTCAGGTAACCACCACCACAACCAATATAGAAAAGTGTATTCTTAGAACAGATATAGAATAGTTATTGTTAATGGTGGTTAATTTTGGAGGCAGCATGTTGATTCTGTGGACTTAAAGTAATATTGACAGGGTCAAATGTCAAAAACAGGTGCATGAAATAGTGGGCATGACTCATTGCATCAGCAGAGATAAAACATTTCCTAGTGTTTTCCTTATATTGACTCTCCTGGACTCTGCACACGCAGATGGGCCACCTTGCGAAGCTTCCAGGGTTGAGCCCCATGTCTTCCTAATGGCCCTCTACTGTGAGAAAACAAACATTCTTACTCAAATGGGTTACCAGGTCTCTACCATGTCTCTAGCAATGTAAACCTGCATCTCTTGGTGAATTGAGTAATTGAAATAAACACAGCTGCACTTATTTTTATTCAAAAGCTTATCTTTAGTGAATTGATTTAGTAGTCTGGGGCAAAAGTAAAATCAGAAGGAAAAAAAAGTGTACAAAATATAGATTATCCATTCCCTGCAATGATGGCTTTTAAACCAATTTCTCCCAATATCTCAGTGGCCTCAAGGAAGAACCCATAAATGACATATGCAAGACTCTAAAAGCATGCTGTTCTTGCTTAAAAGAGTATTTGAAAATTTTCATAATGGATATAAAGCAGCATTTTACAAAACTTATGTAATAGTCACCTTTGTACTGAAAGTCAATATAAAAATCTCACTGCAAGAGTAATTTGTCTAAAATGTTTTAACTGCCTGAAAGTAAGGCCTTATATTAAAAGTTTCTTTTCTGTGAAAGGTATGTAGTTTTTCTCACACATGAAATGCTCTACTTTTAGCTTTTTACCACATCTCCAAATGCATTTTTGTTTAATTACAAGCTTTTGAAATGTGCCAAAATTCAAACACTAAGTACATGATTCAAGTAATTTATATCATACGTCAGTGGTTTAACACTTATCACTAATTTTTGTTAGTTTTTATCTGATGTTATTTTTAGCTGCTGGCTCTCTCTTGAAGGAGGACTGCTCTACGCTTTTGTTGGACCTGCAGCCGCTGTTGTCCTGGTAAACATCAAAATCAACTTCTTTTGTTTTCTTAGCCAAGAAAGACTACTTTGCTTCAGTTAGAGTGATGGTTTTGTATTTGTTGTGTAGAAATTTTAAAGTTCAATGTATTATTACTTAATTATCAGTTATTAAATTTGAATATCAACTGCTATTTAGACCCTTATTACTCTAAAATATTCTTATTTTGAAGACTATTAAACGTGGGAGTGTGGGATTTCTCTTACAGTAATTTCATATTTGTGAAGAAGTTCGAGTAAGTTTCAACAAATTCTTCCTTGTTAATGTACAGAATTTGATCCTTTATTATATCACCTTATACTGTTCTGTATGATCCACATCGTTAAGTAACTGCTGCCTGCTAGCAAATATCAACAAGAAAATACATGTCCAGATGTCAGAGTTTCTCAGCCTCAGTGCCACAGACATTTTGGACAAGATATTTCTTTGTCGTGGGGCTGTCCTCTATATTTTAGGATGTTTAGCGGCATCCCTGGGCTCTACCTACTAGATACCAGTAGGAACGTCAAGTCAGTAAAAATCAAAAATGTTTCCAGACATTTCCCAAAATTCCCTGTGGACAAAAATCACCCCCCGTTGAGAGCCCCTGCCATATTTTATGCATAAGGATTTAAAATGTTTCTTTTTGGAGTCATGGGAACATGAAAATTTTCTACCAATATCCTTTCTTTCTCTCACTCTGATATTACTGATTACAAATCTTTCCGGTCTAATAAATCTTTAAATGTAAGGGGGGAAAATGGTCTGAATTAGTACAAAGATCCACATTGCTGTGCAATTAGAGTTCTAATTGGGAAATTACCCTTTGGTTTCTTCAACAATTCATTCAGTAAATTAGAAGCTAGCTCTATCTTTCTTAATAACTCTATATGACATTTTCTTTCTTTAAAGTTTGCTCTCCCTCCTCTAAACTATAACAGGGAGCAGAAACTGCACATGATTCACAAGAAAAAATCTAGGCCTGAGAAAAGCATAGGGAAATTGAAACTATTAGACACATTTTTTTGTCTGCTGCATTGCAATCTTATTTAATCAATTGAATTATTTCCCTAAGCTACTAAGTTAATATACATAATAACCCTAAAATGGAGAAACAAAGAGTATGTGTGTAATTGAAAAGCCAAAGTATGGGCTTTGGAGTAGTAGTGATGGATTCCCTCATGATTAAATTGTAGATTAATAGAATCCACGGAATACACTTTTTTCTCTTAGTTCATATAATTATAGAGAAATGTGAAGATGAGTAAGTCTTTCTTTTGATCAAATGGTACCTTGCCAGGGAAGCTATGAAGAGTGACAACTCCTAAGTCCCTACCTAACAGTTGCTTTGGATCTTCCTTACACCAGTAGTTAAACAGATTTCAGCTTTATATTTCATCTGGCCAATGTGCTGGGGAAATGGAATTTTCTTTTCTTTTTTTTTTTTTCAACTAGTCATCCTGTTTAATTTAAAACAGATTTTTTTGAACTGCTAGTTTCGATGTAAAGGCTTCACCATTTGCATTGGGGGATGCACTGAGATTCTGTTGATCATGGAGGGTAAGGGGCAGGAAGGCAAAAAGAAGAAAATATTTTTCCTTGATTATCTTGTTTCAGCGTTGGACTGGATTCCTTTATCAGGAAGTGCTGGTAGGTTAGAGAACTGTGGGTGCTCATCATAATAAGCTGCTACAAATAGACCACAGCTATCTCTACAGCTTTTTACAATTTTACTTGAGAAAGAAAAATATGTGTGATTTCATTTCAGATGTATTATGCAAAAGACCTTTTAAGTGAGAGTAAGAGTCTTAGAAAATGCTGAGAAGTGTTCAGTAGAGCACATTATAAGAACTGGTGTTAGTGTCCATCTCTTAAAGGATTCTGGTGAGTTGAATAGGCTTTCCCTTTTCTAGAAAAGCATGGTACATCAAAATGTGCTCCACCCGCAGGAGAAATAGCCACACCGCCTGAGGAATGTAGGCATTCTATTCTCATTGCTGGGGACAATGACAAATCCTTAACACCTTTGCCTGCCAGGGTGTAACCTAGTCTCACACTGTGAGACTGAAAATCTTTTGACTCTCCTAGGGTAAAACTCATTTGGCCAATTGATTTTAATCAGGGGTGACTTAGAATGCCAGATTGGCATAGTATGGCACCATTTACAAGTTAGACAATTAAATGGTAATTTCCTGAGTGTTAACTGCAAAGCATGGAAGTTAAATGTACTTAATGTACTTCAAAGTAACACACCACTGTTAAATTGTTCTGTTTCATTGTGCACTTACAAAATATTTGATAGGTGCTTCATATCACTACTGTTGTGAGTTCAGAATTCAGAAATGGTTATTAATAAAAGAGGGTTTTCAGGAGAAAAGGGGACCTGATTCCCTCCAATATCATTGAAAGGTCAACCTTTGTTTCTGTTTGACAGGTCAACATGGTGATTGGCATTTTGGTATTTAATAAACTTGTTTCCAGAGATGGGATCCTAGATAAAAAGCTCAAACACAGAGCCGGGTAAGCTGCAATTGGTGGATTTTGAAGGTTCTTTACCAGTGAATCCCATACTCCAATTCCAGATCATCACTGACTGCATTTTAACTGTGCCTTGAATTTTGTTCCTGATGAACCAGCACGTCTGGTAGATTCTGCCATTCAAGTTTTCAATGTGCAGTTCTTAAATAATGCGACCAATATCTAAAAATAATTTCAAAGACCATTAAGAAAGTCTCGATTTGCTTGTGCATATTGCCTGTTTGTAAGATAAGAAGATTAAATGTTAAGGCTGGACTTAAAATACTTGTTATTTTTTTTTCAAGTTTTTATTTAAATTCTAGTTAGTTAACATACAGTGTAATATTGGTTTCAGGAGTAGAATTTAACGATTCATCACTTGCATATAACACCCAGTGCTCATCACAACAAGTGCCCTCCTTAATGCCCATCACCCAGTTAGCCCATCCCCCACCCACCTCCCCTCCAGCAACCCTCAGTTTGTTCTCAATAGGAGTCTCTTAGGGTTTGCCCCCCCTCTTTTTTTTTCCTTCCTTTCCCTGTGTCCATTTGTTTTGTTTCTTAAATTCCACATATGAGTGAATTAGTATGTCTTTCTGACTTAGTTCGCTTAGTGTAATACACTCTAGCTCCATCCATGTCGTTGGAAATGGCAAGAGTGCATTCTTTTTCATAACTAAGTAATATTCCACTGTGTGTGTGTGTGTGTGTGTGTGTGTGTGTGTGTGTGTGTGTGTCTTCTTTATCCATTCATCGGTTGATGGACATTTGGGCTCTTTCCATAATTTGGTTCTTGTTCACAACGCTGCTTTAAACATTGGGTGCATGTGCCCCTTTGAATCAGTACAAAAATTCTTATTCTTAGGTGAGCAAGGCCCCCTAGTTTGGTTCAGAAAGGACAGGATGGTAGACTGAACACGTCAGTGTGTGACACAACTGGATTGAGACAAGCAAGCTAGACTAGGGCAAAAACATGACATTTTCTTTGATTAATCGTATATTTCAGAAAATTTCTTCACATGAAATAATCACTTATGAAACACCATTCTTGTCATATATTTTCATTCTTTATGATGTTTTGACTATAACTTGCCAGAAAGACTTATTCATAATTTTCACTTGCACATTTTAACCACTTATAAAATTTAGAGAAGCATCTCTTTTAATTTTACTGTCATTATGATATCACCACATTTAATGAATAATAACATTTCATAAGCAGGTTGATAGCAGCTTTGTAAGGTTACATGCTCACCTCATCATATAAATTTGTAGAAATTTGAATGAAATATTAATGCTTTTGAATTTCCCTTTGTATCTTTTCTTATGAAAACTTCATAGTTTTATCCTTTCTATTTGATTGTACTTTCATTCAAAACTTACCTACAAGGGGCGCCTGGGTGGCTCAGATGGTTGAGCGTCTGCCTTTGGCTCAGGTCGTGATCCCAGGGTCCTGGGATCGAGTCCCGCGTCGGGCTCCTTGCTCCTTGGGGGCCTGCTTCTCCCTCTGCCTCTCTCTCTCTCTCTGTCTCTCATGAATAAATAAATAAAAATCTTTAAAAAAAATCTTTAAAAAAAAAACTTACCTACAGTTGTTATTTCTTTAATAACTTATGTTACTATTTAATAGTCACAGTATTTGATCACTGACCAGTGAGAATTTTAAGTCCTTTATGTTTCTGTAATCTATGTAATGATTTATATGGTAAGGTAATCTAGGTATTATTCCTCCTAGTAAAAGACTAGTAAAATGCTTTGAATATAAAAATTTGATATCATTCATATCAAGCTTTAGAACTGCAGTGGTGTAATAACATCATTGGAAGTTCTTTCCAAAGAGGGGCATCACTTCCCACCTAGAGACTTTTTTTCACTTCAGGTGGGTCTTCATAGCATCTTTAACTAGGTAAACTTGAACTTGCACAGACACTGAGCTTTCTATACCATTTGAACTTGAAGCTTTTACACTCTTATTCTTGTTAGTCTGCCATGTATGGTTGGAATTGGAACAACAGCTTCAGTATTTCTGTCCAGATTAATCATCTAAGAATAAATCGATCATACTGAATATGGGGTATAAAATCTCGGTTCTGCCATTAATGGCATAAACTCGTGTGTCTGTGTACACACACACACACACACACACACACACATATATCTTTTATTAATTGGAGGGGTGGAGGTTTATTGGTTAGGATAAAGATTTGAAGTAAAAAATATTTTTGAACAAAGCCATGCTCGATATCTAGCTCTGCAATTTACTGGCTATGTGTGTCTTTGGGCATGTTATTTAGTTATTTTGGAGTTCAGTCTTCTCACCTGTAAAATGGGGATAATGATTTTTGCCTCAGAGTATATGAAATATAATGTGTACAGAGGATTCATTAGAATAGCAAATAGCAAACACTCATTCAACAAATGGTGGCTATTGTTATGATGCATTAAATGAAGAAAATAGATTGTTTTCAAATGACCCTGACTTCTATCAGTCAAGCATCTGTGATTCTGCCATTCATGACATTACGGTCAAAAATAAAGAGATGGGATCATCAGAATGAGTATAATGCTAAGGATGTATTAAATTTACCGTCAGTATTTTTTTCTCATTTAGTCATTTTTAAATGTAATATCCAGTTTGATTTACATAGCTCTTTGTAAAAGATAACATACATTTAAGAGAATGACAAAATTGTCACATTATGAATTTAGAAGTTATCCACTTTAATCTACATATTAATTTTAAAATATCTATTTATGAAAATATTATTAGAAGTTACATCTGTTTTACTGGCAAAATTGAGTCTGTGTTTTTCTAGTTCAAAGGCTTCCATTGGAGAAATAGAAATGTTTTCAATATGTGTTACAAAAACAGAATGCTGGTTACTATTCAAAGTGGGAAAGAATTATCAACAAGTTAATGATTCTAGGTTTTAAGAACTTTTTTCTATAATATAAAATGCAGTTTTTGCCTAAGTGTGTATAGATTGAAATTTGCTATTTCCAAGTGTGATTGAAGGAAATTTTGTAGAAGATGAAGTATCTGAAGCTAATTTTAGTTCACGGAGAATCAGTGAGGACAGTCATAAAGATTTCAGTGAACAACAAATAATCAGAATTAACTGAAGAAACACTGAGCAAGAAGCTAATTAACAACTGATGTTCCTAATTATAAATATTGACCATTTCACGTTGAAAATATCTAGATATCAAGTGTCTTTTGAAATATTAGTATTTAGAACCAGTATGTTCCTATTCCCATTTTATTGTTCCTGTTTCCTCCTTTTTATAATTATTAGAAACTGCCAAGCAATAGTTTATGTTCAATAAATATTTATAAAAGAATGAGTAAATTAATATTTAAGAAATATACAATACCTTGACAAGTTTTATAATACCCAAATTAAAGTTTTTCTTTTTTTTTAAGATTTTATTTATTTATTTGACAGAGAGAGACATGGCGAGAGTGGGAACACAAGCAGGGGGAGTGGGAGAGGGAGAAGCAGGCTTCCCGTGGAGCAGGGAGCCTGATGCGGGGCTCAATCCCAGGACCCTGGGATCACGACCTGAGCCAAAGGCAGACGCTTAACGACTGAGCCACCCAGGTGCCCCTATTAAACTTTTTCTAATAAATGACATTTATTTACCAAAGAGGGATTGATTGCCATTAATACATCTTATGCAAAATAATTGGAAAAAATGAAAAGATAAAATGGCATGTTTATTCAAATATGAATATTTTCCTTGTTAACAAATATCTCAGGCAGGTTATTTCATTTTTTTTTCTCTTTTTTTACAATGGAACTTTCTTATCTACTATTTTAAATTGCTTTATCTCATCTACCTGAAGTTAAGGAAACTACCAGGGTCTTATACAGATATCGTGAGATTTTTTCCAAAGGGAAAGGGAGTATTTTCTTTTCAGGGGATTTTACCTAGTATCAATAATGAGCCAATCAGATAATTTTTTTTTTTTTCTAAGCAAAAGAAGAAGAAAATTGGGAAGGGAAGCCTGTAGACTCCAAGACCCTGCAGGAGTAGACAGAATAACCTGGTGCCCTGGTAGATATGGTAACATTTGAACTTATGGGAAATTCAGTTTTTTTAACTGTTAGCACTTTTTATTTTATAGATATATAATTTCCCCTGTAACAAAGAAATAAAATTTTATTTCCCATTGCAGCAACCCTGTTTAGCATTTAGACTGTGTGTTCTTCATACTATATTAATTTCTGTAGCGGTCATACAAACTAGGGGAGAATATCCTATCTCCCTTGGTAACCTGTCTTTCCTCTGCTCCATATACATTAATAATAGAATTCCAAAAGTGTCCAACCAGTTAACATCAAGCATAGTTTTCAACAGTTAGTTCTGACTAAGGGAAGTATGTATAGGCCTTTTAGTCAATCACAAATCAATCTTAAAGAAGCATTTCAAATACTGGCTTAGTATTTATTTTCAGGAAAGCCCATACCTAGATCAAATTTGTTTTTCTTAGGCCTAAAATACTTGTTTATATTGTGTACTAAACTAAAATTAATTTTTAGTCATCTTTGGCTTTTCAGTCTTGTTTTAGAGCCTAGAGACAGTGTCCTTAAATTAAGAAAGATAGCCACATTTGTGTTCAAAGCGCAAATACCAAATTGCATATCTTCTCTGATAAAGGAAACAGTAGATCAGTCATGCCTTTTTAATATTAATCTGATGGAGCTTAACAGAATTGAAGATACTCAAATATATAGTTAGGGCAGTTGTGTACATTCCTGCTTTTCATCAGAATAATCTCTGGGGCTTTAAAAAACACAGATGCCTGGGGCAGCTACGTGGCTCAGTCGGTTAAGCACCCGATTCTTGGTTTCAGCCCAGGTCATGATCTCAGAGTCTGAAGATTGAGCCCCGCGGTGGACTCCAGTGGAGTCTGCTTGAGATTCTCTTACTCTCCCCCTCCCCCTTTGCCCCTACCTGCCCCTTTCAAATAAATAAATAAATATCTTAAAAAAAAAAAAAAGGCACAGATGCCTAAGCCCCACTGAATTGGAGTCTTTGGGGTTGGTTATATATATTGATATGCAGCCACTGTGGAGAACACTGCTGTAAATAGGCACTCTTTTGGGAATAGTTTCAGACACACTGGCGTGTCAATTGAGGCACTCATGATCCAACTGGATAGACTGTTGCTTGCTTGTTATTGTGAAAAGTTTGGTCTCATGTGCTAGGACATAGGTCCTGGGTTGAATCAGTAAAATGAATGATTTAGTATCATGTTTCCCACCCCCACATCGAACTCTAAAAGCTTTGATTTTTCTCCTGGGGTCTACTGGTCAATCAATCTACTTAATAGCTTTCAGATTTATTATTTCATCCAAGCACTATTCACAAATGAGTGCACTTCTTTAGAAGAAACCAGACATTCTGAATTATGATCATCTTGTGATTTTTTTCTGTCCTGCCACTTTTATTATATACCTGTCCACTAAATATTATTTTGAAAAAGCCTACTGGGAAAACATATATTTTAGACATTAGCACCACAAGAGAATGGACAAGAGAAGTATACCACAGAAAATTATTTCAAGATGTTTTGAACTTTGATTCAAGTAATTTCTTTTTGGTTTTTCATGAGAGAATTATGTTCTAATAAACCAGTCATTTTCAAGGGACTCTTTTCTAATGTAAAAGGTGTACAAAGTTTTTCTGTGTAGCATGACTTCGCTTCTATGATATAGTAGGTTAAATCTGAGTTGCTTGAATCTAAATTTACCTGCAAAATCCTCCAGGCTAGAATAGACCACGTAAATGCTGTTGGATTGGAGTTTATGAAAAAAATGTTCAGAAAGAATATTTTGAACTTAATGTTAAATGTGTTTTATTAAAGCATTAAACTATCACCCCTCTTATTATAAACTAATATTTCATCAAATTTCATCAGCCCCTATATTCAGATCATCCTAAAATGTGGATAATACATTGATGCTGTGAGAAATTTCAAAATATGAATCTGTTGAGATAAAGGCTACACCGCCCACAAATGATTAAACACCTAAAATATATATCTTCCTGTATTGGACTTCTGATATACATGTTTACATTTCAGAAGGTTTCAACCAATATCATGTGCCTTCTGCAAATGACAATGAAAATCTTTGAAGCTAGGAGTCCTGATGTGTTTGATAATCAGGGGTCTGAATAAAGGGTTTTCACTGTATGTCTACACAAGCACATGCTTATGTTGAACTCAGTGTACTGGACAATTTTGAACTGTAGACGCCGGGCCATTTATGAAGTAATTGATGGAAATATGCTTTTGCATGCAACAAAGGCCCATCGTATTAAAAGGTAAATGTTACAAAAATAATGTGTAGTGTAATTGCATCTTTAAAACAACCTAGAGCATTCATCTTTGATAAATAAACTTTTCTGCATGAAATCGTATTTAAAAGCTAACTTGCAGCAGCAACATGTTTTTTTTTTGGTGACAATTCAATATTTTGTTCTTTTTGTGGGTGTTCTGTTTGTTTGCAGTCAGATGAGTGAGCCTCATAGCGGTTTGACGCTCAAATGTGCCAAGTGTGGAGTAGTTTCGACAACAGCTTTGTCAGCCACCACCGCCAGTAACGCCATGTTAGTCCCGATCATTTACATCTTCTCGTTACAAATCTTTTACAGTGCATGTGAGAAAATGCTATTGTGGAAAAAAAAATCATGTTTGCTACTATTGGAGCTAAGAGCATACTTAACTATTTATAATTGGCAACTGCCTTTATAACTAGTGTGGGATTTGCTATAAAAAAAATAAATAAAACTATCCAATGTTATCTGCTTTATGGTTTCCAAGTGAACGGTCTTGGTGCCACATCCAAGAATGCTTTGTTGAACGGGGGTTTAGTTATTGCCTGGGGCGTGACGCACAGCTCCGTCACAGTGCTCTCGCTGTCTCTCAACAGGGCGTCTCTTTGGAGTTCCTGCGTGGTGTTGCCCCTTCTGGCTCTGACATGGATGTCTGCAGTTCTAGCCATGACAGACAAACGCTCCATATTGTTCCAAATACTTTTTGCCGTGTTTGATTCATTGCAAGGTTTTGTGATAGTCATGGTCCACTGCATTCTTCGGAGAGAGGTAAGAAAGAGAATTCCTCTGGCAGAGAGGGATGATGGTTAGATGCATATTTTCCTTGTTAACAAATAGGATCTTTTATTTTAATATCTTCAGATTAAAATCATCTCCTCTAAAGACAATCATTGGAAAGTCAAAGCTAAAGGGGAAGCTTTAAGGCAAAGTTCAAGAGGGCTCTTTGGACGCTGAAAGTGACAGTTAAAACAGATGGGACTGTGCAAGAGAAGATGTTTCCCGGGGGGGGGGGGGGGGTGCTCCCAGGCACCAGGGAGAGTAGAGTCAAGAGAGGTCATAGGTGGAGAGAAGTCTGTTAGAGACACTGGTGGATAAGGGGGCAGGGTGGCATATTTTTTAAGAGGCATAGTTCATAAACATAATGATATCTCTTAAACCCATTCCCAAATTCCTGCTTCTGCACACAGCATATCCCCATTCCTTCATACTTAACTAACTTCATTTTAGATAGAAAATGTTGAAGATTGCTCCATGGTTCTTGTGTCTCTATACTAAATTAAGGTTGCTAAAGGTGAATGATTTTGAGATGGATGTTTATACTTAGAAAATACAAAAAAAAAATGTACACAATGGAACACGAAAGGCAGTAATTGTCCCCAGAACTATAGATCTATAATCACAGCATTTCTCCAGGTCATGGTTGAGGTTTATTTGTCAGCAGTGAGGAAAACAAGTCCTCTTTCATGCGTTGAGACACTAACCTGCGCCAAATCCACTGATCGGTGATAGACCTTGGATGTGAGTTGTTTAGCAAGAAAATATTGTTTTCCAAGCAGTGCAAAAATTATGCTGAGTTCTTGCAAGCACTGACACAGTGTTTACAAGGTTTATGAGTCATTTTCGTGTTTACTCTGGGGACAGTGGCGACTAAAACACAATGACACAGTGCCATGCTAGTAATTTTGAGGAAATAGTCTACACTGTCATTTCGCATTATACAGCTTGTTTGAGAACTTTATCATGATGTGCACATTGCAGAAAGACTCATGTGCATATGACTGCACACCACACAGTTTTTACAGGGATATGTGAAGGTAACCAAAGGTTTTTACCTGATTTACCAGATGGGAAGAACAATATTTCTGAGCTACTTCAGTAAGGTACAGATGTCAGCAATAAACCCACATGTGTATTCTAAGAACATTATATGATGAAAAGAAGAGTGACTTCACATTGCAAAGGAGGCAATATTTCATCATCTAAAAATCTGATTTAGCTTAGAGTTGCCAAGCCTTTTAATTCCCTCATCACAAATGTCTACCTAGAATATCCTATCTCTAAATAAGCCTCTCTTTTTCTTCAGAAACAAGCTTTGGAGATAGCCCTAGGCTATGTTAAAAATATTCAGGTCTTAAAGTGACAGATATTTTGATGGCTTACTATCAAATTTTTGTTGCTTACATGAAGAAAAATATTTGGCACAAAAATTTATTTCCATCAGAACTTTTCCATACTTGCTAATTGGACTGGTAACTGTCAAAAACATGATTTAAGGGTAATTAAATCAAATCATATAATAAATGCTTCTGCTAAAATAGATACCTGTAAGTATATGTTTTCTGTTTTAATAGGGAGTAAAAATATGAATATTGGCCCTGTTATTATTGCATTTTCAATGATTAGTTCAAATTGAATAGTTTTATAGCTGATAAATTAATAGCGGAGTGTCATCACTCTCATTCCAAAACTGAAATGAAAAACCACATATCCATTATTTTTGCATTGACCTTAATACACTGCTGTAAGTACACAGAGCAGATGTCAGTTACAGGGCAAGTCTCTTTCAGAATTTCTCAAAGGAAGTTTTTACTGAAAGACCAAGAGAACCTTGTTTAAAAGGCTTTTGCAAATCCCAAGGACCACATCATAAGAAGGCCTCACCGGGTTCAGAGGAACTCTTTTTGACCTTCTAACTGCATATCGCCTAGCATACCAGCAATAGGTCTATTTCATATTACCTGTGATCACACTGCACTAACATTAACCACAGTCCAAGAGAATAGGAGCATCTTCCCATATCCTTAGTGTCTCCTGTGAACAGACGTTCCATAAAAATACACCAAAGCAAATGGTCTAGATAGCTACCTATAAAATACTGGGTAATGACTCCTATCAGACTACCTGATAATCCCATAGGAGATTTTAGGAATACAATTTTACTTCTACTGCTTTTTTCACTTTAAAATATTTTTCACAATAACCCAAGATGATTTGTATGGATTTTTCTTTATTAAAAATGTATAAGCAGTGTAAGAAGTATTTCCTTCGATTTAGAGAGAGACTGGATACAAATATACATATTTTTATTTCTGTGTATTTTTGACATGCAGTAACATAATTTGGTCATTTGTAGTCTTTAATGATTTTTCCAATATGAATTCAAAAGCCTTTTCCTATATTTACTTTTGCAATCTTCTGTGAAGGAGGTAGGTGTACACAGGGGAGGAATATAGCCTTGCAGTTAAAGGAGAAAAGAAATAGTATAACTGGCATTTTAAATGTGATGTGTATGGGGCTTGATTTATTCTAAATGTGCCTTTGCTTTTAGTGGATCCAATTTTAAAACCAAATCATTTCAAGTCAGAAGGGAAGGGAGAAATGATCACTTTGGTTCTGCCAACTCAAATATATTCCACATTAAAAAAAAAGGCAAATTGATTATTTGCATAACAATTTGTTGTGACCTCCAGATTGACATCTCAATATTTAAATTTCATAAAATTTGTATTCTTGAAAATACAGTTTCGTCTTCTGAAGCAATTCTATCTGTTGAATTGCTTTAGTAGATGCCTCTGACAAAAGAGAAAACAAAAAGAGGGAATAAGAAGAAAAATTAAACCAAATGATTTATCACACATTAATTTCAGCAACAAAACATAGATCCTGGAAGCTAATATGTATAATACCTAATAAGACAGAATCTAATAGAATAAATATAGTTGCTTCCTTCATTTATTCATCATTCCTTGATTAGAATTCATTTGCATTAAGCACATAACGACATCTACTATTTACTATTCTCCACATTGCTATGGAAATTCAAGCTACACAAGTTATGAAACCTTTGAAATACTTACTGTTGCTAGGAAACCGCTTTCTTGGTGCCTGCACATTCTTCTCATCTCTCCTGTCTCTGGCTGTGCCTGGCTGTAAGACAATCTTACAGCTTAATGTCAGAGGGGGAAAATAACAAGATTGTGATACAAAATAAGCTACAATAAAACCCTTTCACTAAATGGAAGGAAAGAGGCAAGTGCTTAAATAGATGACTTTGTTGTGTCAGTATGTGAGGGTCCTGCGGCTGCCCTGGAGTGGCAGTAAGAAGCGCCACGCTCCCCTTTTCTCTTTCCCCAGCACAGGCAGGAGGTCTAGGCTGCACCAGATGAGGTCCCAGAATCTTCATCCAAACCCAGGAAGCAATTTTGTAACAAAGCGCTTGAAATAAACATTTTTCTCTTTCTTTCATTCTTTCTTTCCCTCCTTCTCTCTTCCTCTTATTCCCCTCTGCCTTTTTTTTTTCCTTCCAGTTTCCAATTTGGTCTTATTTCCGTAAAGAATACAGACAAAATGATTTACAAGCACATGACTGTGAATATATAAAACAGACAAACATCCTTACGGATCTCATCTAAAACCAGTATTCTCCCCCAATCATTAAAAAAATAAATGAAACCAATAGCGGCGAAATAACTAGAGAGCAATTTGAAAAGAGGTCATACTGCATATAATATAGTTCAGATGGAGAGTTGCATGAATCTCCCCAAGCCTGACTATTTACAGGGAAATTAGGTATGACTCATTATTACGGAAGCGCTTTCGGAAGTGCTTATCTGTGCACTCTCTTAATGAGAGAGGGCAGGAGTTTCAGTTAGTCTTTGGAGATGAGGGAGTGGGTGATAGGAGACTTCAGAATGCAATGGGTCCTGAGCAGAAAAACACGGTCAGAGGATTAAGGAAGTGAAAGTTTCGAATAAGGGAAGATGGAGAGAGATGACTAGGCATGTGGTTTCCATGGAATGGAGCCTATGGTGAATATAGAGTAGTCTTCTCTGGGACCATCTGGGGTACATGGAGGCATAAAGCAAGTGATGTGATCCTAGACACTCGTGTGGTTTAAAAAAAAATTGTTATAACTGTAACCCCAAGAGAAAGACAGTACTGACAACATTTGAGTGCATAGCATTGATTAAGTGATGTTTTTAAAGCTTTCTCATTGGGGTGTTCAGTGGTCATGGTAAGAGGCCACTGTATGTCAAGTCATGAAGAAGTTCAATAGATTTCATAGAGTTAGTGAATGGTCCAGGGTAGGAGGGTCAGGGTACCACTAATTCTGAGATTCTCAGCTTGCTCAGAAGGACAAAGATTTAAGGGAGAAGGGAGTGCGTTGCTAAGAGCCTTCTCTTTGTCAGGCCGAATTGAAGGTTCAAGAAGAAATACATTTAAAGACCATTTTGAGCATTGCGTTTGTTTTCTGGGAATGGGAGAATGGCTCAAGGTACTGCAATGAAGCTGGATTTTATCAGAACAGAGAATGGAAAAGCACAAAGCCTGCCTTTAAATAGGAACATGGATGTGACATAAGCGAGGATCGTATGCTTCTCTTCCTATATACTTATTCCCAGAAATCACCTCCCTTATTCCAGTTTTTATAAATCCTACCTCTCCCTCCAGATTAGGCGTTCCTGACCTGAGCATAATTACAATTATATTGTGAATATTTTCATCAGTCTTAATCAGCATCTGTGAACAAATTGAGACACAGAGTTCGTGGCAGAGAGTGGCAAACTCAATCCAACCATGGCTTGCTTTACCTAAAATTCTTCTGAGTATCTGGCCAAAAAGATAGGCAAATCCCACTTCCCACTCCTTCCGGTTCCCTGAGATCCCACCTTGCAACATTGTTAAACTGGTGGCAAAAGTTGAATATGTCTAGAATAGAGGTTTAAAATAAATATAAGAATAGAGGTCATGAATTAATTTTTTATTTCCTGCCTTGAAGTGGATGGCTTGAGACTAAAATGAAGTATCTTCTGTGAGGGCCTAAGTGGGGGTGTCTGACCTAGAACTTCCCTTCCTCCTTTTCTCATGTGCATGCTAAAGAAATGGTATTACATTTTTTCAGATCATATATGTGAAATGTCCTCTAGGGAAGCTTACTGTTACCCCCCCAAACTGATACAAAGCAAGGTAGAAAGCTACAACAAGTTTGAGGGTGATAGGTCCTTTAGATGTTAAAAGATTCCAGGAGAAAGTCACTAGGACTGAAATGTAGGAGTAAAGTCCATATTTTTCCTTCCATGTAAAGCAAAGGACAAACCATTTTTATTTCTTTTGCTATCAGAGAAGTCATGTAATACTTTCGTAATGTGAAGTCGTTTGTGTTATATGTGCGTTGGCATAACACACATGAAACTGAGAATAATCTTACTGGTTCATTTAATGATTAAATTATATGGAATTTAATATGATTAAAAAGAGCTGAGTCATTTATTTAATATGAATCGATAGAAACAATGGTAGACATTAGATCCAGGACAAAAAAGAGAATGCATAAGAAATTCCCCCCCCACCAAGCTAACAATCTCAAATAATTATAAGAATGCAACTTAATTTCTTTGCTTGTCTTCAAATGATCCTCTGGAATAGAAAATCAAGAATAACTGCAGGTAGAACTGTCTTCTTAAAAGGTAAAGATTTGGGGGTCTGAGCTGTTTGGTAGCTAAATACAGAGCCCATTTCCAGCAGTGCGTCTCTTTCCCGTGAGGTTTCTCTCCATTGCAGAGCTGCCAAGCGTTGCTTGGTGCTCTTCCCCAGCAATCTCTAAATCTGGCTGCAGCTTTCACAGTGACACTGCGAGCTGCCTTCAGAGTGAGGACCAGCCGAGAAGCTCTGGGCTTGCTGCTCCTGAGAGGAACCAGATCCCTCTCCTGTGGGGGGAAATTGAAGCAAGACACACACCGGCAAACTTGTTTGAATTCATTCCTCACCCAGGAAACCATCCACAATAAAAGGATGTATGGCTTTGCAGGGGTTTTTAGAGCAGCCCCCAGCAGGAACTAGACAGGATAACTTTGGTGGTGCCCCTGATGGATACTTTCAGAAGACAACCTTGATAGCTTATTCTTTTTACCTCACCTTATTTTTGAAGATGTCTCTTGACTTTCTTTTTTTCATTTCACAACAGGACATCAGATTTCCTTAAAGTGCCCTAAATACTCCAAGGCTGTTTACATACATGTTCTTTGCTACTCCCCCAGTACTTTTTAACCCTCTGTCTGTCAATTAAGGTTAAAGACCTAATGGGAGAGTATTTTAAAAAGAGGACATTTTGGAGGCTAGATTTTAATTGTGCCATAATATGTCAAACATTTAATTATTCAAGACAAGTTTAAAAATTGTATTTACTGGTCTTGTGTAAGCTTTAAAAAATGATAATATTGCAAGAACTTGGAGTTATGTAAAAATTTTTTTAATTAAATTATTACCGAAAATGAGTGGCTTGTTCCCCACAAGTAGTAAGTCAGGTGAAGGAGTTTAAAGGATAAATATGTGGATCTTCTAACAATTGTTTTTCTTCAATCTTAACCACAAGGCAAGAAATACCAAAACTGTTATTGTCCTGCACTATAAATATGACAGTTGGCACAGAAGATTTTAATATCGGGATGGAATAGCCAAATATAGATTCTGTCTTTGTTTTTTATGCTTTCTTCTTGTCTAGATTAAGGTCCTCATAGACTTGCCTTTTAAAAAATTCCAGTTTTTCTCCATTAGTACAATCTCCATGAGTACAATTGATTCACCAAAGATAAAAGTCTTTTTGTTTACTTGATAGAAAATTCAATTAATTTTCAAAATGTTTCCAAATAGCTGCAGATATATTTTCCAGGTACTGTCACTCCTAAAACCCTTTTTTCTGTGATGAGGAATATGCATTACGAAATCTAGCCTCATCATTCCTCCCTGACAGTGTTGGACAAATATTTAAGGCTAACTCATCTAGATTGCCTGAACGCATTTTTAAGATTTTGTAAAAATCAAACAGAGCATTTGGAATCAAGCAGAATTTCTCCTGCAAAGCTTTCTGAATTAGAAGTAACAGAAGCACTGAAAGTGTCAGAGAATCTAGCACTTAAATTATTGCATTTATATGACCATTAAAATGACTTTGAATTTACTGGAGAATTTTTATGCTTTTCTGTTTTATGTTTCTTCCAAATAGCATTGACTGATTGACAAAGCTGACATCATTCTCCAGGGTAGAAATGCCCTTAATCCATTGTCATATTTGAGAATTTGGTAATTTAAAGGATTGATTTTGTGTGTGTATGTTATAAAAAAAGGGTAGATTTCTTTTATATCTCCTTCAAGCGATCAGATAGTGGATTTTAAAGAGAAACTTAGCAGAAGTTGCTTTTCCATATTTCATTTCCACATATCATTCATTCCATATTTCATTCATTCATATTTCATTCCATATTTCATTGTCACACAAAAATATCTTTGATGGCTAGACTCTGAAGGTCTGAAAATAGAGTGGTTAGCGTGGACCAGTTAAATTAATGTTTGGTATTACCAAGTGCCACTTTCATGTGTTATATATGCTAGTATTTAGAGATAGATTTGAAAAAAAATTTCTTGTGACAAGCTCCTGGAAGGCAATATTTCTAACATATGATTTATCTACCTTTATAAATTGTACTACTTGAACAGTTGCTTTGGGGCACAAACAGAAAATTAGCACATACCTATTTTTCTGAGGTTGGTTCTTTGGATTTTTTTTCTTTTTTCTGAAAACAGATACTGTTTTTCCCCAGTGCAAATTTCTGTGTAGGAAACAGTGATCATCTGGCAAATACTAGACTCATTACTGATTTTTGATTATTAATGTGTCACTCTATGACTTACAGCTATGACTTCTTAACCTAAAAAGGAGGATCCTTAAAGCATTTGCATTTAAAGAATCTAACATTTCCCATGTCATGTCTCCTTCAGGGGAGAAGCTAGATGATTTAGTTCTAAATATTTATCCAGTTCTTCAGGAAAAGATGATGAGACTAGATTTCCCTTCGCCCATACCTGTACTGAGGTGTTTGAAGGAGGAAAGAAGAAATTACCTTGTTCATTGAAAGCAGACAACTCCTCGCACTTTTTTCCCAGTAAATCTCAGATTTAGGTATATTAGAATTAGAGGATAGAAAAGAAGTCAGAGAGCACTGAGTCCATTCCCCACTCCCTAAATTCACAGCCATAGTGACTGCATCACCAGGATTCGAACCTGAGGTGGAGAAAAAGAAGTAGACAGAGGTCTCCTTATTGTACTGGTTGGCCAGGACTCTGGCGGTGACTAAACCCTTTGTCACTTCCCAAATCTTGCCGTGATGACTTAGGACATGGGTGAGAGGAGCTGAAAACAATAGGCTCAGTTTTCTTCCGGCCAATACGTATACTATACACATTTCACAGCAAAACAGTGACAGGATATTTCATCTGAGTGCTTTTCAGAAGTAAAGATCATTCATTGCGTGTTTACTTTGGTCCTCTGTGTGATGGCACTTTGGTAAAAGAGGGGATATGCAACATCATCTCTGCTTTATTTTGTAATCCAACAAAACAGATTATAATAAACTAGACAGAGAATATCAATCCTGTGAAGTCAAAAACAACAAAATACAAAAATGACCTTGCCATTGACTGGATAAGAAGCTACTTGTATTAATGTCTCTCAATAGCTTGTTAGGAGCCTAATGAGCCACAGGAAGTGGGAAGGACATGTTAATGGGAAGGCATCATGTGATCAGAATAACTATCAATTGATTTATGTGTTTGTTATTCATCGATTCATGTTTACTCGTTTAATAAAGGATTTAGTGTTCTTCAAATTTCCTTGTAATATGTATTTCTTTACTCAGAATCCAATTGTGAGTGTGTATTAAGGAAATTTGGCTTTGCAAAGTGATCTTTTTTTTTCTTCTTTTAAGACAACCAGAAAGAGTTGTTTTTGTTACCTTTTTGTTTCATTGTGCTTTGTTTTTACACCAAGGCACATGGTACTTGAATGGAGACAAGAAATAGTTGTCCCAAAATGATCCCAAATCAATTCCAGTCAAAAGATCATTGAGTAATCTCATTTCTGCAATGTTTAAAGCTATTATGAAGATTATGCCATATCAAATAGGAAATCCCTCTTGAAAGACATGCACATTGGTTATAACAGTGAAAATAAATCTGCCCTCTGGCAAGAATTACTGGTTTTTCAGCCAGACACAGCCCTGGTGAAAACTGAGGAGTTCCCAGCACTTCCCCCAATAGATTATGGCAAGTGATAGATGTCCTTTGCATAAAGTCCAGGGATACTGGTATATGTATTAAGAGGTAAGCAAAATGGGTATTAGATATGAAACAATGGTAGTTATCATTTCTCAGTTGATTGCCAATATAGACAGTATCTGGTCATTACCAAGAGAGAAGAAAATTAATGGGTTTCTCCCCCCTACAGGTTCAGGATGCATTTAGATGCCGATTGAGAAACTGTCAGGATCCGATCAATGCTGATTCTTCAAGTTCTTTTCCTAATGGGCATGCTCAAATAATGGTGAGCTTTTATTTTCCTTCCGACTCTTGATTAAGTAATGATTTGTGATGGGAGTAAACAAAATATTCTTACTACTAAAATGTATCCAAGTCCCATTTTGAGTGACTTTGGCTTTAGTTCATTAACAGATTTAGAGCTACCAGATAACCATTCTGTCTGAATTGCTTGGGAGTCCCGGGTCTGTTATGGGCTCCCTGGTGTGTTGAGTGGGGGGTTTCTATGCAACACCATAGTATTTTCATCCCTGCACAGAATGAGGGATAACAGTTTGTCCACAGGAACCTGTTTGTTTACAGACCAGAACACTATGGACCTGCGCTTCTGGTCGTAAAGCAATGGTTCTCAGCCTTGTCTGTGCATTAGAATCCACACTCCAGACCAGTGAAATCAGAAGGTCTGGGGGGGACCCCAGGTATTGGTGGTTCCAATATGCACCCTAAGATTAGAAACATTGCCCTAAGGCAGAAGGGCAGGGCCACAATTCCAATAAAAGGTCAGTCATTGTACATGAGTTCCGACTGGTGAGATTAAGGAGTCCTTTAGGCATAAGCACTTTGGTGTCTTTTAGAAATGAGATAAGATTTAAACTATGATTCATTAAAAGCAGGACTTAAATAGAGATTTCTTTTACCATATACTCAATTTATTATGAATGTTTTTGGATTAGACAACATAAAATAGTCAAAACGGTATACTAAAACTAAGACTTAAGAAGGAATTATCAATTCTATATTAAAACAAACAGATGAGGGGCGCCTGGGTGGCTCCATCGTTGGACGTCTGCCTTTGGCTCAGATCCTGGGATTGAGCCCCTCAATGGGCTCCCTGCTCCCTGCTCAGTGGGAAGCCTGCTTCTCCCTCTCTCACTCCCCCTGCTTGTGTTCCCTCTCTCCCTGTGTCTCTCTCTGTCAGGTAAATAAATAAAATCTTAAAAAAATTAAATAAAAAAAAACAGATGAATACTGAAATTTCTAATTTAAAACATTAAAATAAATTTTTAAAAATTCTAAATAATATCTTCCAGTATATGACTGGAAGAACTTGATTAAGATGGGCTAATTTAATTTTTCCATTTAAAAAAATTGATCTGTTTAAAAATATGGGGATGAAAGTGAACTCTAGCAGGTTGTAGGCCAGATTAGTATTATTTAATCTTTCAATTATAATTCCTAGATCTAAAAGGCTTTCGTCGATTTGAATGAAAATGGATCATTAGAAGAGCCTGGTCTGACTCTTAAGGGTTTGACAAAACTGTATTATAAAATACTACATTATACTACATTATAAACAATATATTCAAGGTGAATAAAAACAACAAAGACATTTATTTAAGTATGTTCATAATAATGCACATTCTTTTTTAGTGTGGTTTAGGGAATTGCCTTGAAACTCTATTCTTTTATATATGGTGTCAGTCTCCTCACTGAAGATGACAGTGGGTATTATATTGCCTTATTAAAATTGTATGCCACTTTTCCACTGCTTTAATTCAACATTCGGTGTCTAAGAAATAGGCTTGAAAATAATTTGATTACTCCTCAAGAAACTTGTTTTGCACAAAACAATAATCTAGTACTGCCTAGTCAGATATCTGTAAACTTTAGTTAATCTAGTTAGTAAAAGTCACTCGAGGTCTTCATTAAATGGTGATTCTGTACCTTATTATTTGTTGTTACAGACAGACTTTGAAAAGGATGTAGACATTGCTTGCCGATCAGGTAAGAATATTTGGATTTTGAAAATATCATTAGGGAAGTGAAATCACTTTTATGATTTTGATTTTAATGAGAATGCCACAGCTTACACATCACATATTCATGTGGATGAATAAATAGAATATGTCAAAGGGAAGTACTGTAATAGCAAAATGTGGTGGAGGGGGAGGGCGGGGGGTGAAGGGAGAATGACGACTGACAGAGAAACTAAGAATGGTTAATAAGAGGCACAGTGACAACAGAAAAGCATGGACTACGAGACATAAGACTTCCGCCCCACTGCTTCCTGGTTGTCAGGTCTAAGGCCAGTTTGGCCTCTTTGTGCCTCACTTCCACCATTGGTGGAATATAGGTTGTTGCAAGGATGAAATACGTTGTGTGCGTTTGTATGTATCATAGTTGCTGCCATTGCTACGTGCTTAGTGGGGCCCAGAAGACATCGTTTGGCGCTCTCTGCATTAGAGAGCTGGGGTCCCATGGACGGTGTCCCCAGTGCGTATCCTCAGCCTGGGGCTAAACTCTCACCAGGAGTCGATGACTCAGGAGTTTCAAAGGAAACTACATATTTCATTTTTTGGATAATTCCAGTTGCAGAGGTTTCTTTATGTTGGGATATATAATTTACCTTAGTTTACCTTGTATTCATTGACTTTAGTGCTGCCTTCTAAAATAAGAGTGCCTGTCTACTTCATCTAAATATCTAGATGTTTGGAAGCAAATCCTATTTAGTCCAGTCCAGGCCCTTTTTCTCCAGGCTAAACAAACCATGGCTCCTCATTCATTCCTCATAGCATCCTCCCTGGCAGGCACAGTGCCCACCTAGCCTCCAGTCTGTCAAGAGTTTTTAAATTATGGTGCCCAAACGTACACACTCCTTCAGCATTTCTCACAGTCGGCACTTTACTTGTATTAATGTTATCTACATTTGCATTTCATTTCATAGCAACTGGTACATTACTACTACTGTCAACTTGTTGTCATCTAAAATCCCTAAAACTTCTTGTAGTAGTTGTCAGCACTTGACTGGTAGAGGATTAGGTAAAGGTTCTGGGTTTTTTCTTTGAAGAAAAATCTGACCTTGCATTTATCTCTATTTGTGATTTTGCTAGTTTCAGGTTAGCCTTCTATGCATTTGAAATTTTTTGGCCATTGAAAGATTGATGAGAATACCTTCTAGATATTTACTCAAACTGTCAGTCAAGGGATTGGATAGGAGAATGAGGGTAGAACCCCGCTGTGTTCAGTAGGACACCTCCCACCCACCCCACGTGGACTCCCTGTTAGTATATTATCAGAATCAACTCATGACCATTACACATCTTTGCAGGTTGTGAGATTACAGGGTTGTCATAATCACAGGAATATGAGAGACTGAGTTCATATTCTCATTTCTGAATTCATTGCAGAGCAGTAGAATAACTATCATAACTTGGCAGCCCACCCACAGTGGGCCTGGGGGTAGGGGATTAGGAATCACTCTTTCTTGTTTAATATCTAACAAAATATTGCTAAGAAACAGCCTCAGTAGTGTTTGGTTTCCAAAGTCTACCATTTCTGTTTTTGGACAACTGATAAAACATTTTCCCTTGCTCTATCTGCTTTCCATAATTTCTCAAAGATCACTAGCCATGGTGCCAGGTTCTGCATCTGTGTTCCAAGATGGATGTGATCTGTCTGGGGTCCAGAAGTCTGAGTTTCTTTAAAATTACTAGGTATTCATTTAAGTCCTGTTTTCCTACATTTAGTTTAGTTTCCTTTCAGCCTTTTTTGGTGTACTCTTTACAGTTATCGTTGAAAGAGGAACAAAGTAGTTTTGTCCAGAGCAGCAGGGAACTTGTTCTAAGTGCAAACTTTCAGGTCCTACCCCAGATCCACTGTGGGGTGGGGTACAGTTATCAGTGTTCTCACAAGCCATCTAGGTACTCTGATGCGTGCCGATGTTGGAGAACCACCGTATTAGATTATCCTCCCCAAGCTGTGCTCTCCTCCGTCAGTATTCATCCTGCCCTCTTGTTAAATTACCCCTTTTCCCCAGACTTCGTTGCATTCTGGGATTTAGTATTCCTAATACAGGCCAGACCGTTATTTTGTTGGAAAATATTTTTGTAATTGTTTTCATTTTTTGTCTGTGCCCTTTTTAACTGAGCTCATCAGGAACTTGCCTTGAGTTATTCCTAGAGGTATCTGTTCAGTTCGGTTTTTAAAGTTTCAATTCATGGGCTCCGAGTAATCTAAGTTTTGTTGACATTCACTTTCCCAAAGGGTCGACTATATATCCGATTATGCAAAATATTTAGGTGCTTTTTGTTTTGCCGTGTTGTGTTTGTGTTTTGCCTTTTACAACTTAATTAATTTCTCGTAAAAGCCCTATCACTTCAACATTGTGATTGTGCTGTGTAGGTGGTATGCATTTGTTTACGTTTCCATTCAAAATTTGGATATCCATTTTAAGCAAGTCTAAGAGGCAAAAATCTCTCTCATATGGAGGAGACACTACTTCATAAGAACTCTTTCCCCAAATATTTAAGATATATAATTTTTCAGTAAAGATAGCTGTGTCATGTCGTAAAAATATGGTAACTATAACTACAAATCATATTAACTGATACAAAACTAAATGTATCTTGCACAAGTACAGATTATAAAATCAATATTCAGTACCAAAATTCCCTTTATATTTTCTAATATAGTCATAAAAGTATAAAATTGTATATGTCCTTAATGTAATATGATCTGTTCCCATAACTTGCCTTTAAATTGTACGGCTATAAATTTTGGATTAGTTTTTGCATGCAGTTAAAAATTCAAACTGTTCTTCCCTGAATTTGGAGATTTTTTAAGTATTTTATTTAAAATCTCATTAAGTCTATTAATTTAACATACTTTGCCACTTAATGTTTTTATATAAATTTTTCCTGGCAACCACAATTCATTACTGATCTGAGGTTGGGAAATAACTTTTTAAAACTGAATTATTCCATTTTTTATATAATAAATACAAAAACTTACAACCAAATTGTGGATTAATTTAAAAAAATGTAGATATAGATTTAACATGATTTTTAGTGTCTCAAATAAAGAGACTTAATACAATAATTAAATACAGCATCTCTAAAGATAAAAGATGTCACATGAATGATGCATATTTTTTTGAATGATGCATGTTTTGAAATAATTTTTAAGGCTTCTTTGTAGTCAGGAAAGACATAATCTTCTGGTTTTTAACCTCTGCTTTAATGAATAATCATTATGATGCTCTTTGGAAATTGGATAAAAATGGGTAAAGTTCAATATATCTGAAACTTTTCATGAGGAAACAATGAATCAAATATTCTATAGTCATCTCTGCCTAATGAAATTTTCAGCAACAATTGCTCTGCTTTGTGGGTAGAGCAGCATTAAGTGCACACGTTGAACCAACTTACACAGAGTGCTCTTCTGTGTGTTTTCAATACCAAAATTACCAAGAATATTTTTTCAGAATTTCATTCTTTCCTACCTCAAAACTGACATCTGTTTACAACTAAGCATGCCTCAAGTCATTCTCTACTATTACCCATAAGATATGACTTTCTTCTTACATAGAGACAGAAGAAAAATGCTAGAATACATTTTCATTAAAAATTCTGAATTTTTTTGTTGGTTTGTTTTTGTTTGGTTTATGTTTTCATTTTTTCCCCTCTCTTACTACAAGTCCTCATGCATTTTTAATTTTTCTAAGTCATTATTTTTTAGGCTTAAAATTAAACTGAGTTTTCAGAGGCTCATATAGTTTTTTCCTGCTTCAAGTCAGTGGCAACTTTAATACCCCCCCAAGGGCATTCGAGCATATGGATTGATCTTGTAAAAAAATTCTTTTTTCCCCCACATGGAACTGAAGATAATAAATACTTTTGAACCCTGTATCTTCCTTGACCATATGGACTTCATAGATAAATGCTCATTAATTTTCAACATGCATAATTTTGGAGGAATTTCTAATGCAGTACAATGAAATTCTTCTTGATTACCTCTTTCAAGAAGTATTTTAATGAAGAGAACTTGTAGAATTCTTTAGGGGAAAAGCCTTTGAGAAAAAGTCAAATTCATGTGAATATATCCATGATTTCATAAAATTCTTTCCAACAGACTGATGGAGAAACTTCTCTGGTATATGCCTTTCCCCTGAAAAGCTATGCAGAGTTGTTTAAGAATAGGGTATGGAGATTTTTGAAAGTCCATTAATCAACTTTCAGATGTGTTTTAGCTATGGACTACCTGAGGTCTATGAAAGCATATCAGAATCAATAAAGAGTGATTGAGTAATCTGGACCATCTACAAACAATAGATACATAATTTTTTAAATATTTTTTTAATTTGATTAAGGAAGTTGTTTCATAGAGAGCAGAATGCAGTAATGAAAAAATAAAAACACATTAACTTACTTCTGTGAATTTTTATATCCTAATTTACAGTTCTTCATAAGGATATCGGTCCTTGCCGAGCAGCAACAATAACAGGAACGCTCTCTAGGATTTCTCTAAATGATGACGAAGAAGAGAAGGGAACAAACCCTGAAGGGCTAAGCTATTCCACACTCCCTGGAAACGTCATTTCCAAAGTCATTATCCAGCAACCCACGGGTATGCACATGCCCATGAGTATGAATGAGCTGGGCAATCAGTGTTTGAAAAAAGAGAACAGTGAATTGCGAAGAACTGTGTACTTATGTACAGATGACAATTTGAGAGGAGCTGATATGGACATGGTCCATCCTCAAGAAAGAATGATGGAAAGTGACTATATTGTGATGCCCAGAAGTTCTGTAAATACCCAGCCATCAATGAAAGAAGAAAGCAAAATGAATATTGGTATGGAAACCTTGCCACATGAAAGGTTATTGCACTACAAAGTGAATCCCGAATTCAACATGAATCCCCCTGTAATGGACCAGTTCAGTATGAACTTAGATCAACACCTTGCACCCCAGGAACATATGCAGAATTTGCCCTTTGAGCCTCGCACAGCTGTGAAGAATTTCATGGCCTCTGAGTTGGATGATAATGCAGGACTATCAAGAAGTGAAACTGGGTCAACGATATCAATGAGTTCATTAGAGGTAAGCAATAGAATAAACCTTTCCTTGATATTTGAAATATTTGATATTTGAGAAATTGATTCATATGACAGTGGACTGAAGGAGAAGACTCACATTACCTTTTGCATTTATGTATCATACACAAATTTTTGGCATGTTGGTATTAAGATTCTAGACATACTTTTTTTTTTCCCAGTAGTACATCAGAATGCTCTTTCTCAAGACCATGTTTTGAAAAGGGAGTCCTCTATGTTTAAAAGGATATCAAACATAATTCTTTCATAATGGGAATCAAGTACAGCACTCATAAAGGAAAAAATAGAAGATCCTCTTGATGTTTCTCGGTTACCAGAGATTCTTTTGGTAGTCAAAGTAGTTCCTGGATGGCATTACAAACTTAAACCAAAATCTGGATTTTCTGTGTGAGGGCATCCATTAAAAATACCAAAATTGGAATGTTTCTGTGGAGTCTTCCATTACACTGATTATAAACTCTATTTTTATGTTAGATCGATATCTTTCAGAGTAAGTGTTTTGCTGTCAGCTCTTGTAGAATGATGACCACTAAAATTTTTTATCTTAAATTGTGAGCTCTCAGGAGGGATGCACATTAATCAGATTAAGAGTCAAGACTCCGAGGCCCGACCACATGGCTTTTCTATAAAAACAAATTCCCCTCAGCTTCTTTTCTACGCATAAAATGAAATACAGAGTAGTCAACCGTTATCAATATCATGCATATTATAATTAATCAAGTAAGACCTAAGGAATGTGTCTTTTTTTTTTTAACCAACATACGTCATGTTACTGTTTTGTGACTTTTATATCTTGTACCTTGAAATTTTGCTATAAACCTACTGCTGATATATTACGTATGTTTAGTATACAATGCAATACACGCACTCTTTTGCATGTATGGCCAATTGTTTTAATATGATAGGTCATTTCATAAGACACTACCTAGAGAAAGACACTATAACTGGTTGCTTACCCTTTCCATCAGAAATATTGCTGATCGGGCGCCTGGGTGGCTCAGTTGGTTAAGTGACTGCCTTCGGCTCAGGTCATGATCCTGGAGTCCCGGGATCTAGTCCCACATCGGGCTTCCTGCTCAGCGGGGAGTCTGCTTCTCCCTCTGACCCTCTTCCCTCTCATGCTTTCTATCTCTCATTCTCTCTCTCTCTCTCAAATAAATAAATAAAATCTTTAAAAAAAAAGAAATATTGCTGATCATCATATGTTCTGGTGTTCAAAAGTGCACAGAGGCAGTTGTCCCTCCCTTCTCCCTACAAAGCCATTCCTTCCACTAGATTAACAGAAAAGAGATTCTATAAGGCTAGAGTAACTTGATGAGTGGTGTGATTTTGAGATTTTTTTCCCAACTGAATCAAGGAACTTCTAGATGGGAAAAGTGGTAAAGTGGATGGGATCTAGAATAAATCCCTAGGTTCTAGATCAGCCTTAAACAGAGTAGGTTTTTGGAGAAGAATCATCCCTCAGAACAAAAAGCATAGGGGCAGTGAGGCCAAGTTACCTGTAGGGGCAGGAGCTCCCACTACCACTGGACAAAAGTGTTCTGTCCTTCTGAATTAGCAGACAAGCTACTATTTCTCTGTTCTAACTTGTGTATCCCAGAGACTAGCAGGTCACCTACAGTATGACCACATAAGCACAAACTACATAATATTTATGCAAAATCACAAAAGTTTCAAAAGGATTTTCAGTGACTGTGCATATAATAATATAACATCCTAAGTAATCATAATTCTGATGTACTACTTGAAAATCATAATGGCCATATGAGTCCTCTCTATAGAACAGCTCTTTAAAATATGCTAAAGGGGCTGGAATGGAATTGCATTAAAATATCTTGCCTTATTATAAAAATGCTTTACATCTAAAAGCCTAAAAACCTCACGGGGATTTGATATTATACAGGTTGTGTGTGCTTAAACAATAGACTAAATTTCCAAGTGTTTCTCTGGCTTTATAATTTTTCCAGATCTCCATATCCTTATTATTAAGTATAAGCATCATATATAACTGTGATTCAGCCAAAAGATCTGCATTTAAATGACTTAGAGATCACAAGGCTTACATCTTGAAAAGGAAAGAAAATTCAGGATTCAGAATGAAAATTCAGTTCCTCATTTTCATTCTTTAAAAGAATTTAATAGTAATTGCTTATGGTGACCATTTTAGGAGACAGCTGAAAGAGAATATATAGATGTGGGAATGAATAATAAAAATTAGCATTTATATAGCATCTTTCATTAGCAGATCCTCAAATCACCTTAAAAACATGAATTAATTAATCTTCACAACACCTCTGTGCAATGGATAAGTCGTTATAAACCTTGAAGTAAAGTCATTTATTCAAGGTTACAGAGCAAGTACATAGCACATGTAGGAAAAGAATCTTTCTGTCCTGATCAATTTTATGCTGTCTAAAAGAGACAATAATGTGTCTGGACATCAGCAGGAGAGCAATTTTAAAGTTCGTTTTAACCCTTGACAGACACGTGGTCTTACAGTGAATAAAGACATGATAAGGATAAAGTATAGGTATACATAGCTAACAGATCTTGGAGATAGGACTGTGACTGAAGATAAAGTTAGTGGTACGGCTTTCCTCATGAGCAGAGTGATGCGCTGTCAAGTTGAGTTATCAGCTCTGCTAGACTGTATCTGCAGGGCCAACCAGTGAGGAAGATGATATCCTGACATTAGAGAATAAAACCAAAAGATGACTGGAGTTATCTACATAATGAGGGGATCAACGGTAGCCAGGAGGTGCCCGGAGTCTTTTAGAAGACAATGTAAAGACGCAAGTGGGTGAATATGTGGATGACGTGAGGCCCAAGCCATAGAACAGTTTGAGTTGTCGCCCCTTCTGAGCGAGAAGGAAGATCACACCCACAGGAACACCCAGCCCGGGAAACTGCAGCAGCAGAGGACGGCCAGGTGCATCAGGATCCTTTCAAGAATAATAATGTTCTTGATGTTCATGTGAATTCAGGAAGTTTCCTCCAGAGGAGCGGGTATTCACAAATCGCCAAGTGGGGTTGGGGGGAGAAAGAGAAGATAAAAGCTACCAGTTGTAGCACAGAATGTGGTTTGCATAAGGAAAAGAGAAGGCAAGGAGAAACAAGATTAAGGGAAAGAAAACGAGAGCCAGAGTGGGTGAGTGTGTAGAATTATTTATTCAAATAAGCAGGAGGCAATAAAGAAGGAGAGAGGCTCCCCAGCCCTGAAGGCAGTGCCAGCAGAAAAGGCTATAGCCTCCAGAGGAGTTTGTTTAGCTAACCCCCAATTATTGAGTGTAAAAAAGTTTGATGAATGCATGAAGTTTCTTGGCATAAAAGCTTATCCAGATTTTCTCCTTGCCCAATATTACCTTCCTTTTTTTTATATAATGTGTTATCTTCCATCTTCCCAACTGTATCCATTCGCAGGATGGGCTCGATGAGCAATTCTGAAATTTTAGTTTCGAAAGATTTAGTTTCCACAACTATGGGATAATGGGAATTTTAATATGGTAGATCACAATGGCTCCAGCCCTCGATGTCCTCTAAATGCTTTAAGGTTAAGAAGAATAAAACTGTCAGGAGTGTCTGGGTGGCTCAGTCAGGTAATCATCTGACTCTTGATTTTGGCCCCGGTTATGAGATTGAGCACCACATTGGGCTCCGCGCTCAGCAGGGTGTCTGCTTGAGATTCTCTCTCCCTCTCCTTCTGTCTCCCACTAAAATAAATAAATAAATGTTTTTAAAACAAAAAAAAGAAAAATGAAACTGTCATCAGCACTGAAGTCATTCACCTTCAATTAATGAAAAAAAAAATGTGTTGATATTTGGTGTGTATAAAAAGCAAGTAACCACTAGGTGCTGTGGAGCAGGTGGGGGAAATATTAAGGTATCATAGTCCTTAAGCCATTTTGAGGACTATGAAACATAGTTTAAATTTTGGATTGTGGTTCTATTTATTTTTTTTTTTAAATTCTAGGTATATCATTGTAAGATAGGTCAGTATTTGCTTTGAATCTTTGGAACACTGGTATTTATTCCACAGCCTGTAGCTTGTTAGATTTAAATAATAAACATTTCCTCACTCAAAAATCTTCCCAGTTTGTATGCATGTCCTGGGCCTGTTTGGCACATGGTCCATTCTGCACCCTTTTCTCCTGTGTCACTCAGGGCTGATGCAGGTTCCTGTGCTTCTGACTGGGAGAGATTGGCCACTAGGAGGCACTGGGGAGAGATTGGAGGTGGGCCAAATCCCAGGCTATTTCTCCCCTGCTCATTCTGCTTTGGACACCATCTTGTGTCTTTTCAGCTGCTGTTTCTTAATGCTTCTGGCTTTGGCCAGGTGTCTCAGCCCCTGGGCTTAGGTCACAATGCTATCTCCCTTTGTCCAGCCTGGGGGGATAGTCACTTCTGCTAATCTCTGGGTTACCTCGTGATCCTGTATGTGGCTTCTCAGCTCCACTATCACTAGAATTCTTATGAAACGCTTTGCTCAGATGTAAATACATTAAGTGGTTCCTCTCATTCTCCTGACAAATTGTGTCTTAATTTTTCTTATTCATGAAGAAACCCTTAATGGCTAATCAGAGTTAGATAGGTTACAAAATGATTTTATCAGGAGCAGAAAGATTTGCTACTCCAGCTTTTCTGACCATTTCGGTATAAACTTAACTATGTATCTGAAAACATTGTCAGATAAGTCTCCCTCAATTTAGAAACAGGTAGAAAGGGACACCATTCTAGGCTACATTTTTATACTCCAGTTTTCTGGACATGAATTATAGAGCTCTCACCATAATGGTTTTTAAAGGTAAAACATGTTAGCTATAATGTCACATTGCAGTTGCCTCCCATAAAACCCCTGTGAGGATCAAATTAGATAATGTATGTGAAAACCCTTTGAAAATTGAAAGAAGCCCTTCAGATCTAAGGTTGTGTTATTATTTCATTACCATTATATCTTGAATTTCTGTGAAGAAGCTTGAATGCTGTATTAAATCAATATTTCAGGCTTTAGACAAAATATTATGGCCTCACTTGGGAGCTGGGAGACGGTCACTAACAGAAACCATTACAGAACTGACCTTTGTCCAGAAGCCACTTTTTCTTTTTTACATTTTGTTCTCACATAGCTGTGATGAAAGGAAGGCTTGCCCTTCTTTTAGTGTTTTGTTTTTGCTCCTAGATTAGGGAATTTTGTCTTTTATGCAGGCATGCAAACAAAATTAGCTGAAATAAAAGTCATTTGTCAAAATTAATTATCCTCGGGTTTTATTTTCACAGATATTTTGAATGGATTTGGTATCAAAGCTTTCTCCTTGAGTATGTTCATTGCTCACTCTATAATAAAACTTTTAATGGCAGTCATATTGCCATTTATTAGTCACTGCAATTTATCCTTTGCAGTGAATTTTCTAGTGTCTGGTCCAGTTTAATTTGAAGTGACACAAATAATGAATTATTCCCTCTGAGAAACTATTCATTGTTCTAGAGGATTTAGATATGGAAAGATGCCTCAGTGCATATACTTGTTAAGTATTCCTCTGTGTAGCCTCATACTCTTGTACATTTTCTTACTCTTAAATCATCCTGAATTTTTTTTTCCTTCCATTAGTGATAAGCCTGCATTCCCCTCAATTGTCTTGATCCTTTTGACTGTCAACTAATCCATTCATAATGGTTTTCTTTGTGTATTTAGTCTGCCCGCTTATCCATATTCTCCCAAAGAATAAGAAAAACAACAACAGAACAAAAACAAGAAACAAGTCACGTTATTTTGGACTTGTTTACCTGCCATAGTGTACCTCCTTTACTTATTCATCAATAATTTTGTGAATTATTGTGCCAGGCCCTTTGGCAGATGCTAGGGATATAAAAGTGATCCAGACAGATGTGGATCCTATCCCTGTGGTGAATAAACCCTATGGAAGAGAGAAATAATTAACTGGTAACAAATGAATAATCTAAAAGAGTGTACTAGGCTGGGTAAGGACCATAGATTGTAAGGAGAGACTTGATAAGGTGACCTAAACCTCCTAAAGTGCTATATGGGGTGAAGTTAAGAAGGAACATGGCTTATGAGGATCTCTCTGGAGGTTGAGGAGGTGTTTCAGGCAAAAGGAACTGTAATACAGAGATAGGAAAGAGTTTGGAATATTTTCACAGGATTAGAAGTCCTGTGTGACAGTGGGTGAGCTCCTTAAGATGTCATTGGCATAGGAAGAAAAAAACAGATTTTAGAGAGCCTTGTAAAACAATTGAAGCAAACAAGGACTGTTAAGTGAAAGATTGTCATAATCATTTCTCCATCCATCCATCCATCCCTTTGATGGTTTGGGGGAAAGGATTAGGATCCAGTATTATTAGGAGTGGGGATAGAGCAGAAAGCTGGAAGACAGTTAGGGAGCTACTGAAGTTATCCAGACAGGACAGGAGAATGCCTTTGACTGTACAGGTGAAAGTGAAGATGGAGAAGAGTAGGTGGATCAAGAGAGATTTCAGGGGTGAAATAGATACCACTTGCTGGTGGATTTGATGTACAGAGTGAGAGATGGGGGAAAGTCTCTGACCTGACCAACTAGATATCTGACATTTTCTGTGATGGGAAAGACATGAAGAAGAAAAGAGTGTTTGGGGGTGCCTGGGTGGCTCAGTTGGTTAAGCGACTGCCTTCGGCTCAGGTCATGATACTGGAGTCCCGGGATCGAGTCCCACATCGGGCTCCCTGCTCGGCAGGGAGTCTGCTTCTCCCTCTGACCCTCTTCCCTCTCGTGCTCTCTATCTCTCATTCTCTCTCTCTCTCAAATAAATAAATAAAATCTTTAAAAAAAAAAAAAAAAGAAGAGTGTTTGGAACTTAAATAGTATTTACCACCATGGAATGAATGCTATCATCCAGGAGAGAAGATGAGAAAAAAAGAGAATTCAGGAACTCAACACTTAGAAGACAATGAGATAAGGAAGAGCCAGCAAAAGGACACTTGAGAATGAGCTACAGCAAACAGGAGGGGAGAAGGGAGGAAAAGCTAAGATCATGTGTTTTATTGGGGGAAATGATTAACTTTCAAAAGCTTCTGAGAGTCCAGCAAGCTAAGGACGGAAAGTTAACCTTGGAAATTGACCAGATGCAGCTCCTCAGAGACCTTGACAAGAAGAATTTTAATGGAGTGTTGAGGATAGAATACAAGTTAGGATGAGTTCTAAGTGGAAAATTAGGGAAAGGAAACCACAAAGAAGAACTGAAGAGATTTTTTTTATCACCTACTGTGACAAAAAGGATGCTTTGTATCAAGTTATTTGAGAAGTTGGGGATATATATAGGCAGAGGGATTTAGATCTTCATAAAATATTTTAACACCACCCTGGCTTATTTTAAATTTATGTGTAGCAGTTCTTCAGTTGTCAACTTAATCAGAAAAATTGTTATGTCTTGATCATTTTTTTTAAAGACTTTATTTGACAGAGAGAGACACAGTAAGAGAGGGAACACAAGCAGGGGGAGTGGGAGAGGGAGAAGCAGGCTTCCCGCCGAGCAGGGAGCCCGATGCGGGGCTTGATCCCAGGACCCCGGAATCATGACCTGAGCCAAAGGCAGACGCTTAACGACTGAGCCACCCAGGCACCGCTTGATCACTTTTTTTTAATAGATTCTCATTTTTTAAACACATAACCACTTTTTCTAACCACCTTTATACCTTTCAGTAACTTCCCAGCAAACTCAGAGGGACATTTGAATAAACATGTAAGTCAGTCAGTTTCCACAAACTTGAGTGCTTTAGAAGACTTTCCAACATACTGCAAGTATACCAAGGATAACAGAATTGAACACACTGGTTCTTGCATTACACCACGATTCCCAGTGCTAGATACCTCTTTAAGATAAACTAGGATTTTGGAATGGGAGACACATCACGGAGGTGGAGGTCAGCTACTATGTGTTCCTGTATCATTGCTCATAAAGTATCCCATGTTCAAATGGTTTTTAAGTTATTTTAGTCAACACAAATTCTTTTACGTTGCCATTAGATTTTCTCTCAAAGTATCCTGCTGATGCTTTTTTTCTCTTTTAAAATATAATTGACAAATAAAAGTTAATCTGCTTAAACTTACTTTATGGCTAGAAAGCATCTCTGTCCCACTGCTGTCAGCCTTGGATTGACTGGGTCCTGCATTGTTATTCTTGCTGAGTTCCAGTAACAATCAATAAAATATCACAGGCATCTTGACTACAAAATATTACCACTTTTACCCCTGACCTAGTAGTGGGAGATAGTGGATCAAACACAGGGTTTGGAGTCAGAAGACCTGGGTGTGAATCCCAGCTCATTTGCTTACTACCCAGGTTAAGTGAACAAGTCATTTTAACTACACTGGTCCACAGTGTGCCTAATTCATAGAATGGATACAAAAAATAATACTTTCCTGACCATCCCACAGGGCAGGTAGCATGTTCAAAGGTGAAAGCACTTTATAAACTATGAAAGGTTGGTACACTTGGTCAGTATTGTGGGGATATGAATAATAGGACACAAATTTTAACCTCCCATGGGTTCTGAAAATCTGCCACATTTTGCCCATTCTCTAATTTTTAAGTCTTCACTGCTTATCCCCACCACCATCATCTTTAAGCTTTTTAGATTGAAATCTGTGTGCTTCATTTGTTTACTTCTTCATCTAATCCCTCAAGGCTGCTAGTTATGCTATACGTTTATGTTAGAATTTAATTTTCATAGAATTCAATAGAAGAGCGAGAAATCTATTTATAGGAGTATATCCATTTTCTTTTTCATATTTTATATCAATATAGGTGCATAGGTGACATCACCCATCAGAAGCGAAATCTCTGGTGTTCTAGGTCCCATCTTTTGTGCTTGTTCCTAAAATATGGAGCCTTTAGTGATAATGTGTCCATCAGCATTTCCAGTTCTTAGGCTACACAGCTTTGCATTCAGAAACTGAGCAGCGTATGGTTGTTCTGACCTTTGGCAACAGAGAACCCCTCAATGCGTGCAGCAGAAGGGTCTCTTGCTGGCTAGCAGAACCTTTTTCATAAGATCTCACTATTTAATTTTCAAATGGAACGCAAAGCTCATGATTAATGTTCTATAGGAACTTCTTAAAACTGTTCCCAGGCTTGCATTTTGTGTATTAAGGAAAGAATTTTGCTTAATGTATACTTACAAAAATATCTTGCTGAGTCACAGTGCCAAGAAGGCAAAGCATTCAAGAGGAGAATGGAAGCACTGACATTCAGTATGGCATATTGCAGCAAAGTGTGATGCCCCACATGGGAGCCTGATTTTTATACAATGCAGTTAGATAACAATAGTGGCGGGAGAGGGCAAAGGAGGCCTGGGTTAAATGCCTTCCTGCACACGTTTCGCCTTCCAGGATGTCACCGGAGCTAGGCTACGGTGATGCCAGAGACAAGGACCAAAATGACATCAACATGCTATTGCCATTTAATAAAGCAGTCTCCTTCTCAGTTTTCTCCTTGATCATACTTGAAGACTGGATTCTGTAATCCAGCTCCACCAAAATCAAATAATTTCAAAACTTTGACTTTTTTTTTTTTTTAACAAAATCTTTCTTTTAGTATATCCCCTTCTGTCTAGTGAAGCATGCTTTGGGGAGTTGGTTACATAGGGAGGCTCTGGTTCTACAGTGACATTGTAACTCTAGCTGCAAAAACATAGGCAGGTTTTTCAATAAACTACATTAGTGCCTGTCTGTCTCTACTATTTAGCAGTTACAAGAATCAACTACCATGGGTAGGATTCCCTGATACATTTGAACTTAAGGTAGGTATTGGGATAGGTAATGGGACAGCAGAAGAGAAAGGAAAGGTTTACATGGTATTCAACTGCCTAAATATTACTTGTTTTTAATATTTATTTTTTGTTTCACCCCCACTTCCTCCAAAAAAATCCAAATTAAAAAAAAAAAAACACCCTCATATTGGAAACTTTCTTTTGTTCTCTAAAAATTTGGAGGACCCTTTCTACATTTACCAGATACCTCCTTCTATATCAAATCCCTCTGAGCACATGCTAAGTGTACCTATCCTACACTAATACTCATAGTCACATTAATTTCATTTAAGTAATATTTCCTGACTTTATCAGGCTTATCACCTAATCATTTTACTAATACATATTGATCTATAACTAGAATCAGGAGCTGTTTAACAGAGTTGGAGTCATAGAGGAACATTGAGATATTGAAATCTACATTTATGTTTCTCGGGGGTGTGGACTATTTTTTTTTTTTTTTTACTGAATTAGAATAGATACTTCTGTTTCTAAGAACTAGCAATTAGGACTTTCCTATCATGGAGAATTATTAAATACCAAAAAATCTGTGATTGAGACATAGAGAACTTTAGGACTCAGACAGAAGAAGGCCAGCGAGATTTTAATAGAAATGAAGCCTGGAGATAGGCTGGTGGGAAGTCTTGAGATGACTAGATGATTTTTTCCTATATGGCTTTTAATCCTTTGTGTCTCTAAGGTAAAAAAAATATAGCTTTGCTATATGGACCTAAAGTCTCCTTCAAGATTGAAATTTTTGGGTGAATTTATATTAAATTCTTACTGAAAAATTAGTTGAGGTCAAGATGAGAAATACTCTGTATTTTTATATTCTTCTTCAAAGTAAGAATGAAATAATATGGATGAAAGAGTTTGAAATCATAAAAATTTCAACATATTCTTCTGTGAAGGAAATACTTGTAATACAAAGATGCAGGACATTTTATTGAAAATAATAATTTTCATTTTATTTGAATGACTAAACATAACTTTATATTGGTTTTTCTTCTTTTTAAAAAAATCTAACAGAGAAGAAAATCACGATATTCAGACCTTGACTTTGAGGTAAGTTTCTCTGGATTTTTAAAATAATTTTAATTGCTTGAATTCAAGATTGACATATAATTACTTAAACATGTTACTCTGCAGTATGTAGGAGCTCTACTTTTTAGAAGTTAAATGAGAAGTCAAACATTTTTAATTAGAATCCATACTGTAAAACTACTTGTAGAAAAAAATTTTAACTTCTAATTGACTTAGATATATACTAAACTGAGATATTCCAAACAAGGAATCCATTTTATAAATACTAAGACAAATGGGCAATTTATGGTGAGGATTGAATTTGATCAATTCAGTTCGTTATGAGGTAAGAATGTCAGTTTCTTCATTTCATATTTGTAACAGTTATATTGGTTTTACTTCCGTAACTACCTGAAAACAGAGCCTCTGAGAATGCTTTGACTGGTTACCTAGGCTTTCTCTGGAATTGCCTTGTGTACTGATTCCTATTATTTAGGTTCTCTGTGTTCCTTCCAGATTCTTTTTTCCAGTAGCAACTGTTGGTTCAGTGTGTTCCTGTGTTCAGTAAATGCCTTTTCACAGATATAAACAAGATGAAGATGTTCATTTTCCAATTTGCATTGAATTTATATTGATGTTGTAATATCGATGCTAGAAATCACTGAAATCATACCATTTGAGCAGCTTATGCTAAGCACAAAATTAATCATGTTTGAGTGTCACATAAAAGGCACTTATGCATCTTGATAATTGGATATGATTCATAGCCCGCTGACATAATTGGATATAATACATTATAAATTTCTCTAGCATATTTGTACTGTTTTGATGCTTACATAGAACTTGATAATCTTAGTCGATATTCCTAAAATTATGGAAACCTTTTAGAATATGGAAACTTCTAAATCAATCATTTTATGTAGATGAATGTTGTAGTTCAACCATATACATCAGGTATCAAAAGTGAGACTTTACTGTTTTTATTTACTGCATTGGTAAACAAGCTCTGGTTTTACCCTAAAGAGAATTAGCCCTTGTTTCTTATAGTCTGAAATTTTACTAAAAAAGTAATAATAAAGAATCTGACCTCAATGATTATGTGGCAAAATTTCCTACTGATGTATCTCAGTTGTAGCAACCTGGCATGGGATAAAAACTTCGTTCTATCCTAAGTTTTAGAGTACAAAGAAAAAACACTCAGCAATCTTCATTTTTTTACTTTTTACTGCCTTTTAAGGGACAAAAAATTTTTTCTATTCTTTAGGTCACCCAAAATGGAGGATCATTGTGTATATATTTTTTGTCCTGAAAGCAATAAGTTGTGTCAGTACAAAGGAAAGGAGGTGGGAATTAATCCATGAGGCATCAGTGACAAAATATAGTAAAAACCTAGATCTAAAATTAAGTCTCAATGCAACCAACCAAAGCTATGTAATCCGAAGCTCTGAAAAGAAATCTTACCATATTGGGTCAGTTGGAGCATTAGAAAAACTATTCCTTTTTCATATATTTTCTGTGGCAACTGGTAGCAGATTCCTTAAGCAGATGCTTTTTTCCTGCTGCTTAGTATCCCAACATCTAACCATGGTATTATCAAAACATTTACTGGTAATGGGAGATGTTGCAACACAACCCTGGGTAGTTAGCTCTTTAATTACACTAGTTACCGCATGATTGCTAGAAGTGTAAAATTGGGAGCCAGGGGGACACTTTGAGATACTACATTTTCTTTACAAACTTTTTAGTACCACTCCCCTTAGTCTGTGTGCAACTGTAGGTATGTGGCAGAGACCTCATAGATGGTGTTCAGAAAAATTACTGCCAGCTTTAAATGCTGATAAATTTTAATACGATATATTTGTACTTTGTGGATGGTCCTTGACAAAGAGCCAGAGTTGCCTCCCTCTGCTTTAAATCAGGCTGGATAAATTTTGTTTATATCAAACTACTTGCTAGTCCCCAAATTCCCACCCCATAAGCTTTAACACACAGTGGCCAATGTAGGCATTTTGCCACTGACAAGCAAATTTGTCTCCTGGGCTCCTGAAGATGTCTTCCCTTTAGGCCATATACACTCCCCAAAGTCTGTACACAATAACAATATTCTCTCAACTCGTACATACATAAAATATTGGCCAGTAAATGTTATACCTGGGGAAAACTCCTCCTTTCATGTTGCCAATCTCCAAGAAAATACTGTGTTTTTAGGAGTAAAGAGAGCAAAGTGTTGACTAGTCAAAATGATGTAACATCAATTCTTACTTTCAGGAAAGTATACAGAAAATACTGTAGTGATATCCCTATATTCTGTGACCAAACTCCTTACTGGATTTGGCATTCTCAGCTCCAATCAGAGATCTAGTATATGGTATCAAAATTTGAACAAATTAAAAAAACAAAGGTTATCAAGCAGCAAATGAGTTTATTTGGGAATTGCAATTCAGGACATGCAAGCCTGGAAAGGAAAATAGGAAGTCAGGAGGTACTGTTTTAAACATTCCTTGAAGGCATTGCCGATCAAGAGTCAGGTTTTCTATATTTAGTGATTTTTGTCCCTTGGTGCCAGGAAGGACCTTTCCTGGTTGTCATGTCCCACTGTGGAAGGAAAGAGCATGATTATTGGAAACCATTTAAGGACACATTTGAGTAACAAGGGATAGAATGGAGAACTCTCAGGCATTTCCCACTTAAAGACTCTGTCTTATCAAGGCTGTAAGCATTAGAGATCATCTTGAAATGCTGAGCCAGCATCACCCTATTGGACAGATTATTTCTGCAAAGGTTCAACAGGCAACAGGCACAAAATTTTTAAATGATTATACAACACACAAAGAGAAGCAGAATAATAAATCTAGTTTGGGAGGGCACCTGGGTGGCTCAGTTGGTTAAACGTCCCACTCTTGATTTTGGCTTGGCTCAGGTCATGATCTCAGGGTCCTGAGACCGAGCCCCACATAAGGCTCCATGCTCAGTGTGGAGTCTGCTTGTCCCTCTCCATCCTCATGCTTGTATTCTCTCTCTCTCTCTCAAATAAATCTAGTTTGTATAAGGTCCTACATGAGGAGCCCAAACCTGAAAGTAGCCAGCTAAATAGATCAGATATCAGGAATCAGGTTTTCTCTTAGCCTGAAAAAAAAAAAAAAAAAAAAAAGTTCTAAATTCCAGAGTTTATCCCCCTAGCAACAGCCTAGGAAGATAGAGGTGATGGCTTTATTTTTTCCAGGCCAATGCCAAGGTAAAAGAAAGAAGGGGAAAAAGACTTTATGTTTAAAGTATGAAGTCTTGATGTGGTGTCTTGAGTGGAAGCAGTCTGCCTTGATGTCCACTATTTCTCTTCCATTTGGTTGAAAATCTCCAGGGTTTGTAAAGACCAGATGTCAGGTGCAGCCATCTTTAGCTGTGGGATGTATGTCCAAGATTCAAACCCCTGAAGTCGGGCTGTCATTTGGGTAATGAGGAGGACCTGGTATAGTTCCTTTCAAGGAGGTTCAAGGGCAGTCTTTGATCCAAATCAGAAGCATGGGAAAAATTGGAAACATTAGTTTGGAGAGTGGTAGGCAGATATTTGAGAAAACCAGAAGAATTCAGGATCTAGTACAGTTTAACAGGATTAGAATCTAATACAGACAAATGTGCAAACATGATTTTTCTCTCTATACTTTCCCTGATATTTACTAAAGATAATCACAGTAAAACTAATTTGTGTGCATTAAACTTGGCCTGACTATTTACACAAGTTTAGCAAGAACAGTGATTGACCATATAAGCTCTTTTTAAGACTGCTTTGCTAGAACCTTGTAAGCAAGGTGCCAAGTCGATTTTTTATGAGGAGGTTTACTGGCTCCATAAAGTAGCCTTAGTTCCTTAAAAACTGCCCTGTCAAATCTGAGTTTATGCACATCTCTCTCAAAATAATCCAGAGTCTTGGTAAAGTAGCCAATATTTCCAATTGTTATTACAAGGAGAACAGATTCTCATTGTATTTATGTAAATAACTAACTATATTGCCATGTGAAAAAGTACTCAAGAGTTTCAAAATTCTGGAGGGATCAGGTAGGGAGAAAAAGTAAATATTTCATCTTTGTTTACAAAGTTATATTTTACCAAATTGCTGTATTTCATAGATAGCTTTAAAGAAAAGAATAAAAGGGCTCCTTTTAATGTAGCAAGCAAAACATTAAAGTACCAGTAGTGTTTGAAAACTAGAAGTCATAAAGATTATAATCATCTTCCTCCATTCATTCAATACCATGTTATTCTTATTCCACTTGAATCTAGTTTTTACATTAGTTCTGGAAATTTTTACCCAGTTCAACTTATGATCTCAAAGTTACCAGAAACCTGCACTTTTTCTGAGCTCTTCCCATGAATCTCTTTGAAGACCAATCACTTCTGTAGGAACACTTTTCTAAAAGCATCAGAGTAAAACCATAACTCCCTGTAAATGACAAAAGACTTAAAATGCCCATTATTAAAGATGTGATGCAAGTTCATTATAATGGAGTTGACAAGAAAATTTGGTTTTCCATATATTTTAAGATAATAACTGGAATTATGGCCAGTTACATTATACCAAGACATCAGATTTCCAGGAATTTCATATAATTCTTAAAATATTTATATTAATAACATTTACCTGCATAACATAACCTAAGATGGTTTATCATCACTTATTGGAAAATGCTTCTCATGTAATTTAACATATCAAATAACCCTAAAGGGCTTAATCTTTCTCTTTTTGTAAGGAGAACAAATCTATTGAGATGTTTTAGAGACTTCTTGGAAAACCCGAAGTTAGTTCAAGATCAAAAAGACTATTTAGAATTGGATTTGGAGAAATTTGTCAAAAATATCAAAGTTTTAAAACACTTGGTCAAATAAGATTGATGAAATAACAGTCATCCATTTAACTATGATAACAATGGAAGACGTTAAAAGGGAAATACAGAAAGTCACAGAGTTCCAGTTAAAACTTATATAATTAAAGACCTGATAAAGACTGCAAAAACAGAAAATTTTAACAAAACATAAAATCCTTTTTTTAAGCCAGATTACTTTAAAAGATAAAGAACTTTTTACAATCTCTTATCAAAAGTCCAAGAAAAATTTGTCCTTATAGCACGTAAAAGAAAAATGAAGGTTTAATTTTACATAAATATACTATTAAAGGTTATTTTTTAAACCCTTATAACAAATTTTATCCAGCTTGATCATACATAAAAATTTTTCCCAAGATTCCTTTTTCACAGACCTTCCACAGCTTTCTATGTCCACCTTAGTCTGTCCTTTCTGTTTCCCTCAACAGAAATGTATCTCCATGCCTCATACCTTTTTTTTCCTCATACCTTTTCTAACCCAAAAACATACCCTACTTTCCTTGTATAGAGTTGTTTCCCTTATTGTGTCTACTAGCTTTAATTACATATGTTAATTAGAATCCTTACCACTTAGAAACCTTAATTAGAATTCTTAACCCTTAGAAGCCTTAATTTTTAGTGAAAACTAAGCAAGCAATTATGAACTTTTAGATTAGCATTGTTTTAGGCTGGCAATTCATGAATACATTTCATAATTTCTAGTACAATTTTTCAGTGTGGTACAAAAATGTTCATTAATAAAATATCTTTTGTCTCTCTGTAAAAAGAAGCCAGAAATAGATAAACCTATGTTCAGTAATTAAGATGTCCATTTTCTACCTTATTTAGAAATGATGTAGATATTCAATGAATATCCATCATTTATTTTAACTTAGCAAAACTTTAAGGTTACCAAATGTATTAGGAAAACTAAAAAGTTTACCTAAAAACTTTTTATCCTACTTACATTTATTTTAACTTACTTATTCTTAATAATTATGTTTAGATTACCCCCCAAAACGTAATGAGACGTTAGACAACTAGCTATCAGCCTAAGCTATTTTCTTGCTCACAAATTTTGTAAAAGAAATAACATGAACGTACTGCACTTTAATAAACCTCGCTAGAACAAAAGTTTTATGTTTAATGCTGAGAACTTTAAAGACACACATTTTAATTGAACCAACAACCTTAAACTAGCTTTTACATCAAATATTTTCCCAAATCATGTGAACCTGAAAAATATTTGGGTTAGTGTATGTTATATTTCTGAGAACTTAATTCATAAGTGCTTCATTTTCAAGCCAATTAAATAGGGCTCCTTTCATAAATTAACTTTGGCAATACCACCCAGAAGTAGAAAAATACCATATCTACAGTGTTAGACAGTCATAAACACACAGATGCAAAAAGAGACCCCAGAAGACACGTCACGGTTTTTGGCTTTGTTTTGTTTTAATTCACTAATCTCAGGAGGTAATCCATTTATAAAAACTTTTGAGGATCTTCTCTGGGTTTAATAAATTATTTAATTATGGTCCACAGTTTGCTAGATGGGGAAGTGGGGGTATAGAGGAGGTAGGGGTGGTAGAGGGGAAAGAGGAAGTTGGTACTGGAGACAAAAGAGGAGAGGGAAGGGAAAAAGTAGCCTCAGAACCCCTTTTGTCTACTGTGAATTGTTTGTGTGTCATGGTTAATTTAGAAACCTTATTTTGCAAAGAGGTGATTTTAGAGTCTTGGATACATTTGGAAGACTCAGGTACCAACTAAAATAGGCATCCTATTTAGTCTGTTTAATTTTAGAGCTGTGGTCTTCTAATTTGTTTCTGAGAAAAACAAGTTTGGGAGGTCAGAAGTTTTCCACAGTGGCATAGGAATTCTAAATTATCTTTGGTTAAGTTGGTCCATTTGGCTAAGAACATGCACGAAGAAGGGCCATAGTTTTGGACACAAAAACTGGCCAGGGTCCCAGAAGGAGAACCCTTTGTAAAGAATTGAGAGGTTAGTGAATCCCATACTTTAAAACCAGAGGTTCAGCAAACAAATGAGTAGTCTTAGGCTGATGCTTTCAAGAATAAAGTCAGAGAGCTCAACCAAAAGGAAGAAGCTTGACTCTGACAAGAGGCTTACCATGCCAAAAGGAGAAAGACAACTCACAGAGAAAGCAAGAGGCTGAAGTGGCTACCATACACAGTGGCCCGGAGTCGTTCATTCATCTGGGTTCATTGCCTTCAGGTCCCATTTCTGACACCATATAATGTCCACCTTAAAAATCGAACAGCAAATATTACTGAGCAGCAAATGAGTTTATTTGGGAATAGCAGAGGAATTGCAATTTGGCACATGCAAACTATGGCAAACAGGAAGCAAGTCCAGATAACAAAGTGGGATTTTATAGAGGAAAGGAGGAAGCTGCAAGGGGTTGTTTTGAACAAAAGTTCATTGGAGGCAAAAGAGATTTTGAAGTGGTGGCAGCTCCTCATTGACTGCAGGTGGAGGCAGCTTGCTGTTGGGAGGCTGAGGGAAAATCTTTTTCCTGCTGGTTATGCAGACTGTGATGAGTGGAAGTGCATGAGAGCTCTCCCTTCATGGATTCTTCCATTTTGAATGAGGATACCTTCATTCATTTTCACGATAGTAGGCATTCAGTAAATTATTATGTAAAGAATGATTTAAAAATTGAAATTAGTCCAGTTTGCTTTAAGAAAAACTTACCAAACAGTATATCTAAGTTGGGGAAAAGACCAAGATAGAAAATGGACTAGGGAGGTAACACCTCAAAGAGCCACACTGGACTTCAAAGATATTTACATGCTATGGACTCAAGGAGATGAATGGCCGCTCTTAGAGGTTCCAGGAAGAGGAAGAGGTATGGAGGTTGGCTGAGGTGTAGCACTCTCAAGAAACCAGAAGTAAATTAAAATTCACTGGAACATGATATCTATAGATAAAAAGAGGAGGTAATTTAGAAACCATATAGTAAAGAGTTTGCACCCCAAGGGAGGAATTTTTACCTAATTTGTTACTAAAAGCTGCTAAAATGTTCTGTTCTATTGTGTTCTGTTTGCTTTTTAGTGAGCAATAATTTGCTCTGCTCTGGGATTTAGAAAGGTGACTGGAGCAGTAATAGGAAGGAAAGATTGGAGTAGGGTGAATGAGAAATTTGGAAGTGACTAATCCAGGAAAGAAAAAGGAAGTGGTCGTAAAGGAAAAGAATGAAGGGACATGGCACAGTCAAGATCATAGGGGGGCAGAAGAAAGGGGACCATACGGGTCTGGGCTGGATTTCTAGTAGTATCTTTGACAGATCTAGGAAAGTCAAGCAGACATCTAGTTAGGCCAGTTTGCATTTTAATACTTTGGGGATTAAGGTGCCTAATGGGATGTTAAATCAGAAATATCAGGCAGGTAGTTTAAACTGTCTTGTAGTCTCAAGGAATTCTTAGGAGTGCAGTTACAAACATCTCAAACTGCAATAGACAATATTATCCATTCCATGTTAAAAATATATAGTCAGAGAGGTATTTATTTTTATCTTCTCTTCAAAAAACATAGAAATAAACCTTGTCACATTCTTCCATGGAATGATATAACCTCTTAAAAACACCTTAGAATGTTCTTTTGAAGTTCCTAATGAACCCCACACATCCAGTAAACCCATGCTTTTCAAACTGAGGAGAGGTGATGGTGAGCAGAGAGCACAAGAAGGCACAAATCCAGGATAATCATGCCCATTTTTGTGGGAACTTGAATTTTTAGTAGACTTAGGGGAATATGAGATAAAATATTTTATATTAATTTTGTATTGTTATGAACATAGCTAAGCTATGGCATAGAAGATAAAATTCATATTACTTTCTAAATATAAAGCATACAATTTCAAAGAAATGTCTTACTAATAATAGGCCCCTCTCTGCTTTGTCCCCCATTCCCTGCAGTAAGTGCACTCTGTTAGGCAGTCAGCACAGTTTGAGAGGAAACATTTGAGCAATCCACTCCTATGCTATATCCATCTTTTCTATATAATGCTAAGTTAAACTATTGCAAATATTTGCAGCCAAGTATATCCTCGGGTGACAGTGACAAAATAAAAAATAATACATACCTTATTCAGTTTTTTTTTAGATCCTTTGTCTAAGTCCTGTGTATCTATATTCAAATAGAAACATGCTTGAAACATAACTAGACACTAGTAATGTCAGGCAGTTCATGGGGCTCCAGGTTCTGTCTTAGGGATACTCTGGGACTCTGGCCAAGGAAAGGTACATACATTATTCCCTTTTTACAATACAGCTTCAGGAATCAAGATTAATTCCTGCAGTGTGTGTTGCTTCCTTAACATTAGTTTTTATTCACTTCAAACTAGTATTCAACAGCCCACTCTAGATTGAGGACTCCTATGCAATGCAAAAAAAAGAAGCAAAATAACCATAAGTTTATACTAGTAAATATGAACAATGAGAGCATAGGTGTCTATATTCCTAAGGCTAGAAAAAGTAATTTAGGCAAAGTGGTTTCTAAATTCTCTCAATATGATTTCCAGGCCCCATAATCTAAAATTTATAGTTGGGAGATTCTCCAACTTTTTCTAACAATTTCTCTGTTTCTAAAAGTCTACATATAGTATTGCCTACCTTATCTGTAGTTAAGACTTAAATCCCAACTCTGTGATTCACACTTCTGAATTTAGATAAGAAAACTTCCAAGCAGTTTGTTTCAAACCCACCTGCAGGCCCTTTATAGGCAACTTATATGGAAAATAAGAGAGCACAATAGGATCTGAATAGGAGGCAGGGATCCTGTCTGGGGACAATAAAAGAAGTCTCCTTGTCAGCTGGGAGACCCCTTAAATAGAAGGAGAGAAGACAAGGTTTATGATAGCCTTCCATGTTGTAGGCACCTTCCCTGGCCTATATACATATGCCATCTCATTGGTTTCATTTATCCCGTGCACATTTATTGAGCACCTGCCAAATATCAAACACTGTGTTAGGTGTCAGGGATACAAAGTCACCGTCCACAAGGTGTTCAGAGACAAGATATGGAGACCGGCCCTTCAAAAGATAATTGCAGTACTATGAGATAGTTGCAGGGTGATTGATATCCAGTTTATGGGCTTGCTAGGGAAGGCATTTAATGCACCCGTTTCTTTCACCTGCTTTTCCATCTGAAGAGGGCATAATCACAAGCTTGAATAATCTAAAGGAGGGTGCTCCCTGAATATGGGATGTATCTAAGAGAGCAGCATGCAAAGAGAATGGACTTTGGATTCAGAATGCCTAATCCCAACTGTCTCACCCCTGATGGGAGCTTGGGAGCTTTACTTTAGCCTCCTGAGCTTCTGTCTTCTAATCAGCAAAGTGAGATAATGACTCCTACCTCCCTGGGTTATTGTGAGGATTGAGAAAGATAATAATGCCTACCATTTCTTAAGTGGCTCTTACCTGTGTCCTCCGGTGATAAGTGATGGGTATCCCTTTTTAAATCTTCAGAACAACCCTGTAAGGTTACTCTGACGGCTAAAACTGGAACTACAGGGGGATTACATTGTGTGCCTCTGACCACACAATTTGAAAGTGGTGGAACTGAGATCTTAATCCCAGTTTGTCCAGACCCAGAGCTGTTAGATTTGACATGTCCCAAGTATTTAATCTAGAAGAGTGCCTGAGAGAGAGTAGGTGCTCAAAACATACAGGTGGTTCACATCCTGATTTTTTCTCAAAGAGCTGAAATTTCATGAAAGTACTATACAACCTATCACTTTTTCTCTCATATCAACAATTAAAAGAATGCAAAGAGAGCCTCCCGGAAGTTATAAATATAGAAAATGACAGATAAGGGTATGAAATAAGCTATTTCGGGAGATATTTCTGTGCAGTTAAGTTGCTGGTCCTCTCAGGCTGGGGGTTCATACACAGCTTCAAACAGTGATGTCATAATAACCTGAGTGGAAGGGAACATTACCAAGCATTTCTCTTTATTGCAAAAGATGCGTATGTTATTTGACAGGAGTTAAAACTCAAGCAACCTGAATTTTATATATAGTGTCAATTAGAATACCTTTGTTTATTTAAAAAGAAAATCTACGTGAGTTATAGTTTTATCATCTTCAAAGGCTTTAGAAAATTGAGTTTTTCACAGAACTCGATTTCTTTGGGACACAGGATGTTTCAGTCACAAAAGAAAGAAAAAGGTAAACAGATAAAACCCTAAGGTGAGTAAAATCCAAAAAGAGCCGTCAAAATGGGCCAGATTTTTAAGCACAAAAACTTCTCATTAGGTGGTTAAGACCATCAAAGGCATGAGTGCTACAAATAAATAATTCTTCAGACAAGTAAGTAGATAAAGGGAAACCTTTATTATTTGTGAAAACTAAAACCACAGCTACGTTTTTATCCCAAAACATTGCCAGATTGGAAACTCTCCAGTATTTACTGTGACGCTGGCTTCCAGGTCAATGGAAGCTTCCCCGACTGAAAAAGCTGAAAGGTATACTTAAGTCTGTGAACAAGAAGGAATCACGCATGGAAAATCAAACTGAGCCCTGAGAGATAGGTGAGCTCTTGATTGGCAGCTCTAATGTGGTACTTCTCTCGGAACCACCAGACCATCATTGCTGTGGTGATTTCTGGCTGTGCCTAGGTGACAATTTCAAATTAGAATGACTATCTGGATGCAGATGGATTTGCAAGTAATGTTTCTAGGCAGGAAGAGCCCCAGATTTCAGCACCTAAATTTTTAATTTCTTTCCATCTTCTTTGTGGCGTCCGTGAGCTTTAGTACTCAGAGTAGCTTTCATGAACCTGTGTAGAATATTGCAAGATGTTTTTTGGTTATATAACATTTGCATTCATCATATGTATTTCTGAGTATGTTCTAACAATGTAGCTCCTCAAAATAAAATACACTCAGTTCAGAATCAGCTGCTACGTAGTCAGTCAGAATATGATTATAAAAACTCCAATTAACATACCCTCATTGCCATGGGATACATTTAATACTTTGCTTCATTAAACATGATTTATCCAATAGAAATATTTGGTTGCACAAGACAAAGAGTGACTTTGACTACCAACAAAAGAGAACTTTGTTGGAAGGATATGGAAAAACTGACCTTTTGGCCAGTAGACAATAACGACTTCCATTGACATTACCACCGCCATTGACAGGCATAAGTTCCCAAGGCAAAGTCAGGACCCTGTCATAAGATAAAAGATAAATGGAGACTGCAGAGACAAAATCATCACATGCCCACCTTAAAATGAGGAAGCTATGCCAATAATATCAACTATCTTACAAGAGAACGTGCTCCTTGTCTTTGGAAAGGAATGATCTCATTGAGGAAAGGGCACAAGATTAAAAATTATACCAGAAATTCTCTGAATTTTAGAAAATGGAAGAGAAAGAACAAATGAGATGAGGAATAACTTATCTGAGAATTTTCAACTTCAAAATAAGTATGTGAAAATTTGGAAATCTGCCTCACTTGCATTTATCTTAGTGAATTCCCCTATCACTTACTTACATAGACACACCATTTGTTTCACTTAATCTCAGTTCTAAAATAATGTATATTTGAGTTCTTATGTGATTAATGCCTATGTCCTCCATTCTGCCTTGAGCTATAAGAGAGGAGAAGCTCTACGTGATTTTTGCACACCACTGTTACTTCAGCATCTAGCACAATATGTGGTGCTCATGAATATGTATTAGCTGACAGAAAGAAGTATCTTTAGAGAAATGTCAGTAGCGTGACTTTAGTCCTGCACCCTAGCAAAAAATAACTACATGGTAAGATTCATTATTATGAAAAACACTATTTGAAAGTTAGAGGCAGAGTTCATATTGTGATGACTATAGTTTTGTTTTTTGAAAGGTTTTTCTTATAACACAAATCAGTATTTTCATCAGTGTCTTAGGCTCTGGTACTGCATGGGAATATTTGAGTCCCCAGAGACAGAATGCATTTCGTTATGTTTGCCAGCTATGTGGTCCTCAAAATCCCTCCACTGAGTTGCTTATGCAAATCCTGCCTCTCATAAATCTCCATCAGCCATTGCTAGTCAAATTATGTTTGCCTGGTGTTTCTCTGTAAATCCTGCAAATCTGTTTCCTGTACTCTCCCCAAAACTGATGGGAAGTTAATCGCTCTGTAATTGCTTGCTATGTTTCATGGCCTCATCATGAGTAATGTTGCCATGTTCTCATCCTCAACCACCTGATTCGTTAACAGCCAACTCCTAGAACCAAGAGGAGCAAAGATGAAAATAATTTGGTTAGAGCAAGATTTAAAATGTCAGAATTCTCTCATAAAAGTAGGCTAATGAAAATAGAAGAAACAAGCTAAACAAAGTATTGCCTAAACACAGATTCATTAAATTTGGCATAACAGAGAATAAGGCTTTTTAAAATATGTTAAAGATTTAATTTGCATTTCTCTTTTGCTTTTTTTTCCTCAAGGAGATCGTGTTCTCTTCACGTGTCTTTTTAGAAGAAAATTAGGCATTATAGATCTTTCCCCAAAGATGTATTTCTTTTCCAAAACAAATTCTTACTTTTGAAAATATTTGATAATTAAAACAGTGGGCCAAATGTTCAAGTCATAGCTTAGGCATGAATATAATACACCTATGAAGCCCACATGAGCAAAGAGTCAGTTATGAAGCACATGCTTTAAAATACTATAAAATCTTGCACAAACATGGAGGCACAATCTTGGAAAATCACTGAAATATTGATTTTTGACAATTAAAAAATCAAAATTGAGGAAGGCATTTTCTCCTTTAAAATAACACTTGTAAATACAGGGGATTTATTATCTTCTCTGTTACACGTTCTGTAATAGAAAAAGATTCAGTCCATGATACTTACCCTGAGGTCATTTTTGTTTAGGACTCTATTTGTTGAGTTATGATCAAGTTGGGAGAAAAGGATGTAACCAAGGATGAAGAGTATTAATATATTTTAAAAAAAGAGGATTAATATATTTGTATCAGTGATTTGAGAAGCTCTTCAACTACACACATTTATGCTCTGAGCCCTAATTGTTAAGATTCTGTACCATCTTGTAAATAAATATATGAAACCTATGGGTCAGATTTTCCTTCTGCAAAACTCAATCATTATTCATGGAAAGGGTAAGATTCTAGATCTCCCATATATTTCAGACACTTTAGTGCTTTGAGTCAGCCTTAGATGGTAGTGCTTGAGAGTTTGCTCCCCCTTTAGTACAGCCCACTAGGATTTTAGTGTTATGGAAATAAAACATAAAAAAAGTAATATTTCCCATGACAAACATTGAGAGACTTGGGTGCTTTACAAGTCCAAGTTTTTAAACATTTTTTATAACAATTTTTGTAAAACAGGTTTAACTTTGAATGATGAAAATCTTATCCAGGAATGACTGCTACATTTTTAATGCACCCACAAGAGAGAACTATTTTTTTGGTAATCTCGTAAATGGAAATAAAGCCAATTCTTCATGTTCAAGAAGTGCTGACTATGAAACAAGGATTAGATGCAGCTTATTTGCATTTTTGGTGTCTTTTGGGACTTCCTGGTTCCTGCCAAACTTGATTTTCCTTATTAAAGTGAAAATATTAAACCTTTTTGTAAAATGCATAAATCAAATTAGAAATGAGTTCCGTTCTATTCTCTTTTGCAGAAGGTCATGCATACAAGGAAGAGGCATATGGAACTGTTTCAGGAGCTGAATCAGAAATTTCAAACTTTGGACAGATTTCGGGATATACCAAATACAAGCAGTATGGTAAGTATGCGTTGCTTCATCAGTGCCTGGCACCACACTAATGATGTGTGCTGTCAGCCATTATCCTTACCCTCCAGGAGCTTTCAATTGTCTTGTGAACACAGAAGTGGCGTACATAGAAAAAAACAAATAATGCTCCGCAGTGTATTTGGAATACGCTAAGAGACAAATTAGGAATGATAGACTCCTTAAGCATTTTTATTCATGTTTTAAATGTTCTCAGTTATAAGCTTTAATTGGAATTAGTTATATATCAAAAATGTATTAGGTTCACCTGGCCCCTTCATCATCGTTAAAAGTCAATTAATTCAAATACCTAAATAGATGACTAAATTTTTCCATTTTCATTTGAATGTCTGACATTTTAAGGTCATAAAATATATATTTCTTTACAGTATGTGTACTTATAAACATATATATACATACTCATATACATTTGAATGTATACTCTATTACCTGAAACTGAAGTGTTAGGTTTTTGTCTCTAGGAGACTCATTTATTTTATGAGAGGAGTTTTAGGAAATACTCTTTTCCCAAGAGTTTGGGAAACCTCAACATTGGAGGCTTTGATTATTCATTGGACCATTTGCTTCTCATTCATTCACACTACTACAGTCCTAGCATAGGAATTCATCAAATGATAGTTTGCAGTTACCATGTACATGACGCAGGCATGGCTCCAGAAAAGGCTACATAATTATTTGTGAGGGCCCTGGATCAGGAATACAAAACTCAACCAGGATCTATCTGATCTTCAGCAAGTTACCTAGCTTGGGTTTCTAAACCTCAATTTTTCCTAATTTGAACAAAGAAAACAGTAATTAATAAATGCTTCCTTTGGTTCTCAAAACACTTTCTAAAGCAGGTAGGGCACATGAGAGGTTAAGAAGCTGAGACTCAGCTATGAGAGATAGAGCTGGGACTGCCATCTGACTCAACTGTTCCTCACTCCAAATACGGTCCCCTTGTTTTGCCTTACACCTTTGCAGCCCTCCCCCTCCTCCCAGCGTCTGGGGTTCTGGTGTGTGTATATACATATATCACTCTAAGAGACATGGTGTTTGATCACCTTCTAACTCTCATGAGCCTTGGATATGTGTGTTGTGAGTCTAAGTCCTAGCTTCCTGATTAGTTAACATCAGTTTATCAAGACCAAGATTTTATGTACCTTTGTTTTTCCCTGTACTCCTCTCAGTACCAGTACAGTGCTGGTCATGGTAATTTATCAGTATGTAGCTGCTCTTGATTTATAGAATATTTCTGGTAGTTCAGTCTGTGTTTGTTAAATGAAGATTATAAGAAACACAATATACCTTAACTCTTAATTGGTCTGTAAATAATTCATGTGTATGTCAACCTATTTTCCTCCTTACAGCAAGAATCATGCATTATTTGTTGTCATTAATACAATGCTGGGCAAATAGAAGACACTTATATGTAGTGAGTGGTTCTTTCTTAGCTACTCCTCCTAATACTGGCCCGTCAATTTTTAGTTCACCAGGCAAATGAGAACTGCACCATTGAGGTTAGACCTAAACACATTAGCTACTCATTTTGGAATACTGAAAGCTAACATTGAAAAAACTGAAGAAACTTCATTTGTTTAAAAAAAAAAAAAAGAATAGAGTTATATTTACAAATCTGAAAGTCTTATGCGACAGATACAGCTGGCTGACTGCTATAATATGATTGTAATTTCCCCTTGTATGGTCTGGATATTAAATCATTAATGGCACAGATATCTATATCTCCATTTCCTGACAACCAAAATAGCCTACTAATTACACCACATCTCTGCAGCAGCACGCCTTTTCTAGAAAAGATTTATAAATATTTATCATTTGGGAGGTTAGGAGTGGGAAGGATAGAGTTGTCATTGCTGCTTGACTATTGTCCTAAATATCTGAGAACAGAAGAGAGTTCCTTATTCAGTTTTGATTAATAATGAACATGTGAGTGAGTTCATTATCCTTAATTCAGTCATAATTCGTGCGCCACATTGCTAATGAAATATCGCATGATTGGATAAAGACATTTTCAAAACAAAAATCTCAAAGTCTTTTCCTTTTTTTTCTGGCTACTAACTCACAACACCTGCCTAGCACTGCAAAGGATGGTAATTATGTAGAATTTGGGGAATCAAAGGGAACCCAAAAGACCATTTAGTCCATTTCCCTGCTTCCAGGCAGGACAACATCTAAATCACACTACAAAGAAAAGGCAGTTTTGAAAGAATTCTCTTATTCCGAGTGTGTCTCGCAAACTCTTCTCCATCAAGATCCCTTTCCCCCAAGGAGCTTCTCCAAATTCTTGCTCTTTTAGAATATAGAATAAACAAATTCTCATTCCCTTGTCCCCAGTATTGCTAGGTTGGAGGAAGGAAGGAAAGAGAAAATAGAGGGAAGGAGGAAAAGAGAAGACAGAGGGAGAGAGGGACTTGTCCGGAATTAACAGCTAGCCTGCTCCTAGACCCATGAATTATGGGAGATGAATTCTAATATTCAGCTAATATTCCATTTCTATATATACAGCCTAAGACCACATTAGCATCTTTGGAAATTTCATGCATGTTGGCTTATAATGAGTTTATAATTTTTTTATTGTGGTACAATTAACATAACTATTAATTATGGTTTGATATTTGTATATACTGCAAAATGATCACCCAATTAATCTAGTTTCCTCCTGTCAGTATCTAAAGTTATATAATATACAATATTGTTGACTATAGTCACCATTCTGTATATTACATCCGCATGACTTATTTGTCTTAGAAGTGTATATCTTTCAACCTCCTTCTCCCATTTCATCTTCTCCCCCCCAACCCCCTCCCTGCTGGCAACCACTAATCTATTCTTTTCACTTCTGAGTTTTGTTTCATTTGTTTTGTTTTTAGATTCTACATATAAGTGAAATCACATGGTGTTTGTCTGACTTATTTTGTAATAAGCTAATAACCTGTAGCCTCTCTACATGTTGTCACAAGAAAGGCAAAATTTCATTCTTTTTTATGACTGAGTAGTATTCCATTGTATATCTGTATACCACATCTTCTTCATCTGTCCATCAATCATACACTTTGGTTGTTTCCATATCTTGGCCATGTAAATAATGCTGCTGTGAACATAGGGGTGCAAATGTCTTTCCAAATCAGTATTTTAATTTTCTTCAGATAAATACCCAGAAGTGGAATTGCTGGATCATATGATAGTTCTATTTTTAGTTTAGAAACTATACTATTTTCCACAGTGGCTGCACCAGTTTACATTGCCACCAACAGTGCACAAGGGTTCCTCTTCCTCCACATCCTTGCCAACACTTTTTATTTCTTGTCTTTTTGATAATAGCCATTTTCACAGGTGTGAGATATTTCATTGTGGTTTTGATTTGCCTCCTTGGTTTTAAATTGATTGACCATATATGCATGGGTTTATTTCTGTTTTTTTTTTTTTAAATTCAATTAGCTTAGGTATAGTACATCATTGGTTTTTGATATAAAGTTCAGTGATTCATCAGTTCAGTATAATACCCAGTGCTCATCACATCATGTGCCCTTGGAAAGGGAGGTGGGTGGGGGGATGGGGTAACTGGGTGATGGGCTCTTTATTCTGTTCCATTAGTCTGTTTTTATGCCAATACTATACTGTTTTGATTACTATAGCTTTGTGATATAGTTTGAAATCAGGGAGCATGATATCTTCAGCTTTGTTCTTCTTACTCCAGATTGCTTTGGCTATTTGGGATCTTTCTTGGTTCCATGTAAATTTTAGAATTGTTCTATTTCTGTGAAAATTGCCATTGCTATTTTGATAGGGATTGTATCAAATTTATAGATTGCTTTGGGTAATATGACATTTGAACAATATGAATTCTTCCAGCCCATGAATGTGGTATATCTTTCCATTTATTTGTGTCTTCTTCATTATTTCTCACCAATTTCTTGTAGTTTTTAATGTGTAAGTCTTTTACCTTGTTGGTTCAGTTTACTCCTAGATACTAAATTCCTTTTGGTATAATTGGAAATGGAATTGTTTTCTTGATTTCTCTGATAGTTTGTTGTTAGATACACACAAAAGATTTTTGTGTATTGATTTTGTATCCTGCAACTTAACTGAATGTATTGGTTGTAACAATTTTTTGGAGGAGCGTTTAGGGTTTTGTACCCATAAAATTATGTCATTTACAAATAGGACAGTTTTACTATTTTTTTTTCATTTATTTCTTTTCTTGCCTAATTGCTTCAGCTGGGACTTCCAATACTGTTGAATATAAGTGGCAAGAGTGGGCATCTTTGTCTTGTTCTTGATCTTAGGTGAAAAGCTTTCAGCTTTTGAGTATAATGTTAGCTGTGGTCTTGACATATATATCTATTAAATCCATCTGGTTTAATGTATCATTTAAGGCTAATGTTCGACTTTCTGTCTGCATGATCTATCTTTGATGTAAGTGAGGTATTACAGCCCCCTAGTGTAATTGTATCATTATCGATTTCTCCCTTTACATCAGCTAATATATGCTTTATTCATTTATATGCTTCTAGATTGGGTGCATAAGTACAAATTTATATCCTCTTGCTGGGTTGATCCCTTTATCATTATGTAATGCTCATTGTCTTTTATTAGTCTTTGTTTTAAAGTCTATTGTGTCTGACTGAAGTATAGCTTCCCCAGCCTTCTCTTGGTTTCCATTTGTATGAAACATCTGTTATCATCCCTTCACTTTTAGTCTGTGTGTGTCTTTACAACTGAGGTGAGTCTCTTATAGGCAGCATATATATGTGTCTTTTTTTTTTTTTTTAAACCATTCAGCCACTCTGTATCTTCTCCTGCTCTCTTCCCATGTGGTTTGATGCTTTGCTTTACTTTTATGTATTTACTTTAGGTCTTAACATTGTTGTGATCATGAAGCTTATATATCTCAGCCTACATATATGCCAGTCTATATTAAGTTGATAGCAAGTTAAGTTTGCACACATTCTAAAACTCTACATTTTAATCCCCCCGCCACGTTTGATGTTTTTGATGTCACATTTCACATCTTTCAATTTGTGTATCCCATTACTATTTGTTGTAGTCATTATTTTTACTACTTTTATATTCTTCGTTGGGATTTTTGCTTTTAGCGCTTTGAATACATCATGCCACTCCCTTCTAACCTGCAGTTTCTGCTGAAAAATCTGATATACTTATGGAGGTTCCCTTATACATAACAAGCTTTGTTTTTTTGTTGTTGTTTTTTTTTTTCCTGCTGCTTTTAAGATTTTCTCTTTAACGTTTGACATTTTAATTATAATGTGTCTTGGTGTGGATCTCTCTGGGTTTATCTTATTTAGAAAGCTCTAGGCTCCCTCGACCCATAGGTCTGTTTCCTTCTTCAGGTCCGGGAATTTTCAGCCATTGTTTTTTCAAGTAAGTTTTCAGTCCCTTTCTCTCTCTCTTCTTCTGGGACCCCTAAATATTGTTTTACTCAATGCTGTCCTATGGGTCCCTTAAATTTTCACTTTTTGGGTTTTTTTTGTGTATGTGGTACTCTGTTTGGCTGAGTCCTACTGCTGGGTGCAGTAGTTCTTTATCACTAAAGAAGCATGGGCCTCAGACCTAACAGGTGTCCAGACATTTATGAACAAGGGCAAGAATCACAGTACTACTGGGAATACCATGGGAGGCCAGAGAAGATGACCAAGAAAGCCAACCTTATTAATTATATAACCTCTCAGAAATTCAGTCAGTTGTATACTGGCAGCAATACTGTGAAATTAGGATCTAGACATTCTGAGGAAGTTTAAAATTGGCCATTTTAGTTCATGGATCCATGATGCTTGATCTTCAAAATATAAATGGAAAATCACATCTGTTCCAAACATAATGAAACCCCTATTTTCAAAGCAAATGAAATAATTTACATATCCTGAATCCTTTTAGGACTGAACTAATTCATCTTTTTTCAGACTAAGGATTCCCAGAAAGCTCCTTTAAGACACAGCCTTTGTCTAAGATGGATAAATCCTCTCCATAGCTTGATGCAGCAGAATTCACACCAGTGAACCTTTGAATCAGTGATTAATGATTCAGGTCACTGTAGTGCCCTGAAATCTTCAACCATTCCCATTGCCTACAAAATAAATTCCAAACTGAGTGGCCTGGCATACAATGTCCCTTATGATCTGGCTTTCAATTCTGCCTATTTATTCTATTCTTTTTCACTCCAACTAAAATAAACTGGTTACTTTTCTCAGACTTGTCCCATCTGCATGCTGTCTGGATTTTTACTTCTCAGTATGACTGCCTGTTCAGCCACCCAGCCTCCAATCACACATGTCTTTATGACCAAGCTCATTCTTCTATGACAGTTCTAATATCACTTTCCTCAGAAAGGTTTATATGCTTTCCATAAAAGGAAGCCTTATCTCCACCCTTGTCTGTACCCCTGTCAGCACTTGTCCTAGATTTTAGACACAGATCTAACTATATATATAAACCTTCATTTAACTATAAACACCTTCATAATAAGTGTGATTACTACATAGTGACCATTTATTAAATACTAGGTGTTATACTAGGCCCCGTAACTTTATTTTTGCAACCCCATAACATAGGTAATCTGCATATTTTGTCAGTTCCTTTGGCCCACAATACAAAGCATAGTTCTCTGTTTTGCAAATATTAAAGTTGAGGTTCATAGAAATCAAGTAAATTGCTCAGAGTTACATTCATATAAAATGGAGCAACTGGAATTTGGACCTGTATATATCAGGCTTTAAATCTTATGCTTCCTAGTGAACCATGTTGGCTTTTCATCTTTGATTCATCACTTTATCCTCCCTAGTGCCTAATATGGCCAACACAGAGCAGCTGATAAATATTAGGTGAAGGGAGCAAGGAAGGCGGGGAAGAGTTACAAGACTATATAGTTCATAAGACTTTAGGATATTAGACTAAATCAGAATTAATCCCCTGTTCATATCCTAAAGGTTAAAAATTTTATCACGTATTAACTATTAGCTATTGTTTTCTTGTATGTCCTCATGATTAAGGCTAATAAGTGTTAAAAACATCTAACGTATTGAGGATTTTAACAGTTTACTTTCTAGTTATGGTATGTATTTCTATAGGTTGTCTCTTTTTATCTGTACTTGAGAGTGATTTTTATTATTTTCAATGAAACCCAGATAATAATTGCAGTACCTGTTTTACATTTCCCCCACTAATTAATTATAAGCAGTTGAAGCCTGGAATTTAGGGTGAAGGGGAAGAGATAAAGGACACATTCAGCAATTATAGTTGTTTAAGTGTTCTAATTTGTTCTAAAGAGAATTCAGTCATGATTTCCTTCTTGTTCTTTGATGTTACTCAGCATAGTCTATTACATTCAGATTCCCTCATTTTACAGAAATCTTTAAACACTTTTAAAAATAAATTTAAGTTCACTGCTAAATCTTAGCAAAATATCAGGCTATAGAAACTTTGAAGAATGTCTATTCATATTTACTGAGCCCCTACAACATGGAAGGTCTGGGTGGAATAATAATTAGGCAGATCTTAAATCTCAAGTAGTAAGAGGGTATATACTATGGAATATAAGGAATGCTGGCCAATAGACATACTTTAAAACCCCTTATATTGCTAGATTATATTTTCCAAAAAGCTGTGCTCTTTGAAGGGAAGAATGATTTTTGCTAAATTAATGTGCTGCCCAAATACGTAGAAAATTGGGAATATACAGCAGGGAAAAAAATAGATTACACAAGGGACATAGTAGCATTTTAATGTTCTAAAAAGGATAATTTCTTAAAAACTAAGCAAAATTAATGAAATTCAGTTTTATGAAATATGGCCCGTTTGGGGACTGTTTTTATTATTACATAACATGCTCCATTACATATCTTCAAATTTTATCTCACCAAAGATTCTGCCAAAATACTTCAATTTTCTACATTTAGTCTTAGCGGGAAAACTCCTTTCTACCTGAGATAGCTGTACTGACATTTCACAAGATACCCAAAACAAAACATCATCTACTTTGCCTTCCATAAATTATTCAATTCCTTTGATTTCTGGAAAACTTTAGGATAACATAAAGAAGGTGTTCATCAGTTTGTTCAATGAAGGAAAACTAAAATCAAAACCACTTCCTGCAGCTGGCCACAATTTCAAATCATCTCTGAATCATATAAACTCGATTAAGGTCACAAACATGCTGTCTTCCTGGGAACTTCAACAAGCAGTAATCCTCGTCATCAAATAATGACTCTCTTCCCCTCTCTTCTCAACAGGAAAACCCAGCACCAAACAAGAATCCATGGGACACTTTCAAAAACCCCAGTGAATACCAACATTACACCACAATCAATGTCTTAGATACAGAGGCAAAGGACGCTTTGGAACTGAGGCCAGCAGAGTGGGAGAAGTGTCTGAATTTGCCTCTGGATGTGCAAGAGGGTGACTTTCAAACAGAAGTTTAGCAAAATCAAAATGGACTGAGGTGGATATAAAACAATTTATTGCACTGACACTTAAGACTTGGGAAGCCTGACATTTCTATCTGGACCGTGTGACTATCCTATGTCAGGAACTTCATGTGCCAAATGTCAGTGGTGTTTGCATATGGTAACTTCTCACTAGTCAGGCTAGTGGAGAGAGGACCAGGTGTACAGTTCTGACCATCCTGTGTTGTAAGTACCCGTGGAATGGATTTGTAAGGTAATCTTTATAGATAAACCTCAAGCAACGATTCATGTTGTAACCGCTTCATATGGTTTAGTTTTCAAAAAACTTCACCATGAAGCACAATGTATATATTTATGCAGTTTTTAAAGTTTATAACAGTCTGTTTGGCCATTACTACACTTTTTACTTTATAATATAAAAGCAAAGTTTTTGTCATTAAATGAATGTTTGTTGAGCTACATTCTTCATTGCTTTAAATGCAATAAAGTAATAATCTCACTTTTATATGAATAATATATTTCACATCTTTATTATTGCAGTTTTCTCTAGAAAGCTCTGAGTAGCTTTCTCTGCTGCAACTGTGTATAAAATATTTAAAATGTTGTATGGTGTAAATAAACTTTTGTCTACATATCAGTTTTTTAGTGCATTTTATTTTGGATTTGTTGAACAGAAATTTACATATTTATAAAGTTTTTTTTCAATACAGATACTGAAAATGTATTCACAGTTTTAATAGCATACCGTTATTACTCCTTTGAGGCTAATGATTTCTCAAATGTAATAGTAGGTTTGTATAGTGCTTCTGTATTTTCTACTCAAGCATCCTTTGGAACAATGTAACGTGTAAATGGGGCTTGTCAGAAATCTGCCATCATAGTCTTTCTTACATAAATATTACGTTTTTTTTTCTATCTTGTGGCAAAAAGACAACTAGTAGAAAACAGTAAGTTGCCATACAAAAAATAATACAGGGAAAATGTTTATTATAAGTAAAGCAGTCCATTGCATGTTTCACAAAACTACTTGTACTATAGTTCTTCATAGCATATAAAAAAATGAACTTTATTCAGGATTTTTTTTTAAAATCTTCTCTGTATATTCTGTAGCAGAAGGAAAAGGGGAGTGGATGTATTTGGTTAGATGCTTTCTCTCTGGTGTGAAAAAGTGGGAAGTCTGAGGTGAGCTGGTCCCTAGTGCCCTCTGTAGTGGAAAGCCACACCGGTGATGTCTCCTGCTTTCTCAAAGCCTCATTAAAGGAAACACGGTGCTTTAGAAGAAAAAGGACTTCAGCAATTTTGTCATCCTTTTAATGGATGATAAGATTGCATCTTTCAATCTAAGGGAAGTACAGGGAGTGGAAAGGAGATTAGGGTCTTCAAAACTCCTAGAATGTTTATTTAAATTAGTTTGTTGTTAAACCTAAGCTGCATGGTCTTGTGTGGTCTGTCAGAAACTCAAGTGAGCTGGCTCCGGCTACCCATGACCTGGGGGACCCAGCCCTGCAGGCCATGAGTCCAGGCAGAAACAAAGGTGCTTCAACGCTCGCTCAAGTGCACCATGAAGCTAGAGCCTTAAAAACCGCCCAGCTCAGGCTGAACTGTCAGATACTTATAATGTTCTCAATGTAAAGATGTTAAAAATATATTTTTAACCAGATTTTAAAAATAAAAGCAACATCAGACTATAACATAACTAAGGAGTGATTTTTCTATAGAATAAACTTCATGCTAATTATAATGTAATTGTAATATTAAATGTTTATTAAATTTATAAGATGACTTTCTGGTGATAGGAATATTTAGTAAATTTCTCTCTCATTCTCTTTCAATATCCATGTATCTATAAGTACATACATATGCATATATGTATGTATATGCGTGAATATATATGTGTGTATATATATATACATATACATATATATACAGATGCCTAGCTCCATCTCAGTAACCTATAGAGTGAATGAAAACCATGTAGGCAGTTTCCCATTTCAAACTGTAAAATCTTGACTGGGGGGAAAAAACCCTCAATAAGCATATATTTGAAAACAAATTCTATGTTTAAAAACCAAATTCAATATATTAGACTAATATTTCTTGTAAAACTACAATAGTCACTGCCATAAAATAAAACCCTCTATTTTTTCACTTCTATTTTTCTCTAGTTCTAGTAACTCAATATCAGATTAATATATGAAAGCTAAGCAGAAATTGCATACTTGAAAATGTTAGGGGGTAACATTTTTGTTACTCTAAGAGGGATGCCAATTTGTAGTGGTGCTTTTCATTTGTTTTTTAATCTATAAGGAAAACAATGCAGGCAGGTCAATAAGTACCAAGGAATCATAATTTCAAAGAAGCTCTCGTTTTAGTCCGCTTCTTAACAAGTTTCCTCTGCACATGAACATACTCGTACTCTGCCAAAGCTGACTTGCAGCCATCCCCTCTACCAGCCCTGGACAGCTCTCTCTGAGCCCACTGCACTCGCAACCTGCCAAGAACTTTGTGCCCTTGGACTGGTCGTCCTTCCCCTCCCCCCCCCACATCTAAATTTTATCTACGCTTCAAGGTCCACCTCATATTTCATCTTCATGAAGTTTTTCATGATTTTCCAAGCTAGAAATAATTTCTCCTGTGAACTCCTATGGCAATGCTTCTGTACCTCTCCTAGGACTTTAAAAAAAAACTTCTACCTTGTTATTTATACACATTTCTGATATCCTCTGGTGGACTGTGAGTGCCTGGAGGGCAGGATTCATGTCTGATCCATTTTTGTATCTCTTAAAGGACCTAGCACAATAATGTTCACACAATAAATATTTGTTGAATTATTCGTGGAATTTATTTTAGTATTGCTTACAGTCATGCATTCATAGCAAGTCACACATTCAAAAGTGTTTATTGAATGACTATTATGTATTTACTTGTTTGTTAGAAGAATATAGGGCCTCTGTTTTAGGGAGCTCACAGTCTACTAAAGATGGAAAATACAAATGTGAAAGTAATAATATTTAAATATTAAAAGCTCTTATTATACTATATTGTCTTTTTGCCCTTAAGATTACCAGATGAGGCAGGAATTATCTTACAGACATGGAGACTCAGAAGAGGTTAAGCAATCTTAAGATCACCATAAGTAAATGACAGACCCAATATTAGAGCCCCCATCTTCTTACTTCTACTCTGGGGTCATTCCCATGATACCATGAAGTTTCTACTGTTCCTTCTAGATTATTAAGTCCTCAAATCAAATAACCACAAATTCCATGTAGATGTTTTTCAGGCTAGTAGTAGAGGCATAAAACTGAAAACATGCATCATCAGCTGCCATGGGGCTGGTGAGGACAGTAACTAATTGTAGCAGGAAAGCATGGCTGATCAAAATAGCAAGTGATCTTAAATAGATTTGGTCTATTGTGCATTGTGTGATTCTATTTGCACCACTTTACCTTTCAAATCCTCTTCAAATGTAATTGCTGTTTCACTAGTTTTGTGATTACTTTTGCACATATGCAACAGGAGACAGAAGAGAGAGGCCAACCTGAATTTTTAGATTGGCTTCAGACACTCTAAAAACATACAGCCACAATTTTAAAAAGTTGCAGTCAGTAAATCACTGCTTCAGAAAATTTAGATTGCAAATTTTAAATCATTCTCAGCTTCTTAGAAAATGTTTACTAATTTTAGTTTTTTTATCTATGTCAAAGTCAATTAATTCTACAAACTTATATTACTTCATTGAAGAATATGAAAACAAGTATGTCTCCAGCATGTCAATCTGCACAGTCTATGATGACAGTGGGGGCAAACCATTCACTAAGGAATTTCGGAGAGAAAGGATAGGAGTTTCAAGGATCTGTGTCTGACTTTGTCATAAGCATACAAGAGGTTCACCTGAGAGTCTTATCTAAGGTCAGAAGGGTGGTTCTTGTGCAGTAAGTTGTTTCCTAGAACACGAAAGGGTGCGGGGATTTCCTGACTACTGCTGTTTTCCAAGGGCCTAGGGCTCAGCTAAAGTTCAACACTGTCAGCAGAAGAAACTAAGCCTACTGGAATGAGAAGACTTCTTCAAAAATTAATGTTCAGCCAGTAGTAATTAATAGAAAGGATTTTCTAACATTAGACAATAGCTATGCCTCTTTTTTTTTTTTAAGATTTATCTATTCATTTGAGAGAGAGCATGTGAGCAAGGAGAGAGGGAGAAGGAGAGAGAGAGAAAATCCTCAAGCAGATTCCAGCTGAGCACAGATTCTCATGCAGGGCTCAATCACAGGACTCTGAGATCATGACCTGAGCCAAAACAGAGTCAAATGCTCAACTGAACCACCCAGGTGCCCCAGCAAAGCTATAATTCTTTAAACAAAAATAATTCCAAAGTGAAAATGGTAAATAGTCTAAGCTAGAGAACATTTAATTTTCTTTAATCTGAGTTTACCAATCCTCTCTTGGTTTGGATTCCTGCCTGTACATTTATACCATACAACTTGCTAGTCACAGAGGCCAGGGGCCCAGAGTGAAGAAGCCAACTGTCTGAAGTTAAGCTGAGGGGAATATTTTGACCTTCTTGTTCACAGGTAAACTAATAGATTAACACCTGAAAACCAGCTAAATTGATAAGAAGCATCTATGAGTTTAACCCATTAGAATCACCTCAAAACACCTGGCCAGATGCATCTAGCTTTTCTTACATAAAGACAAACAATTCATGGTGAAAATGATTCTTCTGATAGCAACCACCTATAGAAAAGGCATAAAAGCCTTTTGAGGGGTGTCTTTTGAGTATAACTTCCTCCTCACCAAAACCACGAAACTCCAGTAAGAGGGCCAGCTCACTTTTAATAAGTAGTTTTCAACCAAAGAAAACAGTCACAAAGATTGGAATTAAAGGTCAGAATTTCAATTCCTATTCTTTTAACCAGTTCAGAGTTTTGTCAACTTTCCAGATGAATGCCTAGCATTACCTAATATCTCTTTTTCTCTCAAATCTAGAATTTCATTTCTAAAATTCATAGAGTATTTTATGTAGACACTGGGAAATAATTTTAGGTAGTAAGTATATTGTGCTTTATTCTGAAGTAGAGTCAAGGTGTTTATAAAAATATATACAGTATTCAACAAATACTTATTTAGAACCAGTCACCATCTAGATATTGTATTAGTAGGTGATGATTCAACAGCAAACAAAATTTGGTCCCTATTTTCAAGGGACTTAGCATCTTTGGAGACATACAGACCAACAAACAATTACAATAACTTGATAGATTTTTAAGGAAAAGAAAGAGCATGTAATGGGAATATTTGGAAAAGGCACTGATATAAATAAATTAATAAATAAATTACTTAAAATGAACAAAGACAATCAAGGTGACACAGAGACTAATTTAGTACCTGAAATGTATGCCTCAAGGTCCTAGACTCCTGTCTGGAGCTGTGCCAAATGATGGCTCTGAGCATCCCAATAACTAATGTACACATAGAAACTGCAATTAATTACATAGTTTATAGTGTGCCTAAGATAAAAACCAAATTTCCTCTACAGAAGCAGAAGACCAACCAAGAAATGTCTCTCACAAAACCTCATGCTGAATTACATATTGAATTCTTTATTAACAACATCCTTGTAAAACCTCTGAGCTCTACAAAGGTATTTATGTCCTTTGTTGAATTGTAATGTGATGGTTAATTTATATCTTAACTTGATTTTAGATCACAGTATCAGATATTGGTCAAACACCAATGTAGGTGTCATTGTGAAGTATTTTTTAGGTGAGATTAACATTTAACTCAGTAGACTTTGAGTAAAGCAGATTACACTCCATAATGTGGGTGGTGAGCCTCACAAAATCAGGCCTTCAGAGGGAAAGGCAGACGTTCCCCAAGGAAGAAGAAATTCTTCCTCCATACTATCTTCAGACTAGAGCTGCAACATCAACTTTTCCATGGGTCTCCAGCTGCTAGCCTGCCCTCCAGATTTCAGACTTGCCTGACCCACAATCACATGACTCAATTCCTTAAATCTATGTGTACACACACACACACACACACACACACACACACACACCCCCTATTGGTTCTGCTTCTTTGGAGAACCCTAATACAATAAATACTTAATACCCAAATACAATCACCAAAAACATTTTTTCAAGAGTCAAAACACTGTGTTTCAAGTACAAAGCTATCCCATGATCTGGCTGAATAAAAAAAAGAAAGAGAGAAAGAAAAGAAAAGGAAAACATTGTATTTCAAGAAATTACCCATGAATATGATTTCTCAAAACAGAGGTTTTGGTAATAATTTTAAGCTCTTCTGAGTGTTTATGAAACTTTATAAATATTTATAAATATTCATTTAATTCTCAGAATTAGCCTATAAAGCAAGTTCTATCATTATTTCCATTTTACAAACAAAGAAACTGAGGTCCATAACTTTGCCAATATCACACAAGGCAGTAAATGGCAAAGCCAAGATTCACCCTCACAGTTCAGCCCCAGTCTAAGCTCCGAATAATTCTGCTGAAAACTGAATAGTTTTTTGGAGGTAGAAAGTTCAAGGTTAAACTCGCTGGCAAGTATTTGGGATGTTATAAGGGCAGATCTGTAGGATGAAGGAGAGAAGGATGGGTATCCAGAGGACCACTCCCCCTCACACAGAATAGTATTGAAGAAGAACCACCAAGAACTTGCTCAGAACACAGAGTTAGGTTTGGTTCAACACAAGGACATATGAGAGGCTGAGATCCCAAAGTTCTACAACATGGGGCATCAAAAAGACGACTTTTGTTTAGAGAATATTATCAATAGATTATTGAACCATATTATGTTCATTAAAGTATTTTCTAAAGTTTGGTATGTATGGAAAATCTAACTTTGAAGTGGCTTAATTTTCTAGTGATACTTATAGGATAAACTGGCTTCAAAATATAACCCAAGGTAACAAATTAGTATTAATGAGTCACTTATATATTTACTAAAAAATTGCAATTAGGACTTTGTGCATTGAAAGTCATGCTTGCAGATAATGATCACTTAAGAGGTTGACATATCACTTACGGCCATATTATTTCATGACCATAAAGTCGTATTATGAGGGGATACTACAGGAGATTAATTATGTCTTTCTGTTCTGTAAGTTGGGGAGGAGAGATGGTAAGGAAGTGGTATCAAGTCAATGTGAAGAAGGAGCTAGGACACAGACTGGTTTTGTCCCACTGTAAATTCTCTGACCCTTGCAGAGACAATTACCACAAATTTTGACTCTCAAGGTAAAATTAAGACATAGGTTATATATAAGCATCATTAGCCAGAGAATCATAAAGGTAAATAAAAGCTACAAATAAGTCTCAGGATTTATGTTTTTATCCTCTCATAGAATTCCCATCAAAGTGAAAAAGAGCATAACAACCATCAAAGGAAGATTAGCTGTGTGTCCAAAACTTACTAGAATTCACTCGATTAGTGGCCCAGGAAGACCAGACTTATGACATTTTCCCTGTAGCAAACTGTCATGAATTTTGGACAAAATGTCTAGGAACTAATAGTTCTACTTATGGGAGGAGTAGCATGTTGTTCTTAAAATAATTATGCCAATAATTTTCCTCAGCATTAACCCAGGGCAGGATTGATAATTGTGATGATACAAATGTCAAATTGGCCAGGTATATTTACAGATATAGTTTCCTATCTTTACAGATTTATAATGCATAGTTGTCATTTGAATTCTATAACCAAACTAATTTGACTAGCTTTAGGTATATTTCAGTACAAATTCTGACCATCTAGTATCTTTAAATAATAAGTGCTAAGTACATTCTCAGTGATTCTCATGTCTGAGGCTGGATGGAGGGCCTGGGGATGGTCCAGGGCTTTTACATGGTGGCTCTTTTCCTATTTTCCCTTTCATGGTAGCAGAGGGAAATTGAGCACTGGAGGGAAGTGACCTTTTGCTGCCTAACTTTCCCAGTGACCCAAGGATCAGGAAAGCAGAATCAAGAATGGAGGAAATTCATGGCAGATCCTCCTTCTCCCTCAGAATCCAGCCATCTTATCACTTCAGAAGACAGATTCAGCTCCCACTCTTCCCCAAAATCACTCTGAACAGATAATCTCCACATGAAGCTGTTCTACTGAGGACTTTTCTTTGTTCTGTTTTAGGATTTGGGAGTGTAGCCAGCTTTCCGTCTACAATCTATTTCCTTTTGACTTCCAGACTTCCTTGGATCCAACCTCCAGACAGATAAGCCATATCAAATGGCCCGTTCGATGGGAGACTTGGGATAGAGCACTTTATTTGCACAATCTCACTCTTGGTCATTCATCAGACAGGTGACAACTGGACCCACTTTTCTTCATGGGGAGGTGGGAAGCTATATTCTGCCACTTAACCAGGCTTTGTACTGAAGTTCCCCAATTACTATCATACTATCACAGCACTTTTTCACTCCTCTGGGTCCTCATTTGCTGGGAAGCTCATTTGCCAAACTACCTTAAAGAAGGAAACATGAAGGTGCATATGAAACTGTACTGAGCTTGACTGACATAGAGTGGAGCTTGGGATGGAACACCAGGCTCAGTGTGGGCTGAGTGCTTTTCTTTTGCCACCAAAAAGCACAGAGGAACAGTCCAAAATGACCTCTATCCCTGCCAAGTTTAGCAGCAAATAGAGAGCCCTTCATAGAAATCAATTCTATGGCCTCCTGAACAGGAACCAGGCATTTGTCATCAGCACAGTTTCTTTGATCAACATCATTGATCTAATGACAAACCTTATTAGGCTTTTAAAAACACTTGAATTGTAATTAGGGTTGTGGTCTTTTTTTCTGAATCATTTTTATGAAGGTATTAGAAGAAAATTATATCCTAGAGATGGTTTTGTATATTTTTTAAAATAATTCTATAAGTGCTTTTGTGGAATCACCAAAAAATTGTTAATAACCACATTGTATTCAGATTTCTGAGGAACCCAAGCAGAGACCCTCTGCCTGTGTTTACCCGACATGTTTTCTGGGACATCTCAGAGCTGAGGTTGCACATCTTTTCTGTTGTCATCAACATTATGACAACCATGTGTTTTTATAGCCGGATGCTATCCCTTGTCCACAATTTCAAATGCTTCACTTCACCACAGCTGTGCAGAGACCTTACTGACCCTCTTTTAATTAGTATAATTAACTTCCAATGTTACAATTCTAGCATGGTAGATATTTTTCAGGATTTATCGTTTGACACTCAGAAAGAAAAATCTTTGAAAATTATTTTGTTAGAAGAAATCTTGCTTTTTTTATTCATCTAAGAAAATCTAGTAGGCATTTACAGGTTTCTGCCTAGTTCTGCATCATATTCTGGCAAAATTGTATATATTCATATACCTTCTGGTCAAGCAAGGGCTGCCCCAGAAATCCTTGCTATGTTAAGGGCAAAGGAGGCTGAGCAATCCATTCTACTTCTTACTGACAACTACATCTGCAGAAATTGACATCATTTAGAAATGACTCCCTTTTTCCCAAGTTTCAATTTATACTTATATAAGCCTAGGTATTTCAAATTTCTACATGTCAAAATTTTTCTGCTGATAAAAACATTTATAAAAAGTCAAGTGGAAAAGAACCATTCAAAAATATAAATTAGAGAATGAATATCAATTTACTACTCTGTATGGTGATCACTGTTTTTCAGCAATAAATAGATTAAAAATATGATCATTATTTTTAGCAGTTGGTGGATGGAGGAATGGAGAGAAAGAGGGTCAGGGAAAAGGTAAAAGGGAGAAAGAATGAAAATGAGAATTGATAGGTAAACTGAGAGAAATACGAAAGGCATACGTTAAAAGCAACTTGGTGGACAAGGAAACAAATGTGTGCTTCTCTGCTAGCCAGAAGCATTTAAGACTCATGGGGATTATAAAGCATCTAGTACTTGGGGAAAATGCTGTGCAAAAAAGAAAGGCCAAGAAGCATTTCAAGTGGAGTAAATGGCAAGGCATGGCAGAATTTGGAAGGGAAAGAACAGTAGATAAGATGCAGATGAGATATGGAGAGACCAACAGGGTTATTCAGCTACAGGGTACTTTGTAAAGACTGGTTTCCAAGGGTTTTCTAGTTGTGTTCCAGTTGTTGCTATGAACAATGAGGCTTAATTTTGTTTTTTGTTTTTTTCCAATACAGGTTTTTTACCTATGTGTCTAGGGAAAGTTGGATCTCAAGTAAATGGTATAAAATCATGGGAGAAATATATTTATGTCACCACAGAAATATTGTAACTAGAGAAACTAATGCTGTTTTTTAATCTGCTTAAAACCCATATTTATATTTTACCAAAGTACTGATAAAGATGAAGAGTAACATTCTTTATCTTCAAGAGTTCATTCAGCTTCAGCTATTGACTGGTGGTAAAAACAAATGCTAACTATTCCCAGAGGTCCAAAGGAACAACTGTTCTGATTACTTATGGTTAAGAGATGAGAATCTGTTGGATAAGAAAATGTGGCAGAGGAGAAGAAAAGAAGAAGAGGAAAAGTAGGAGGAGGCATTTGTCCATGGATATAATTATTTTTCTAGTTGTATAGGAAGTAGGACTGTTAATAATCTTACTACCTGAAGGAGAGAGTGTTGAATCTGATGTCTTGAGGTCTACTCTAACCTAAGGAATCTGTGATTCCAATGAAAGATTTTGGCCCAGAAAATGTAGAATACTGGGATTAGTCATATAAGCAAAATACATGAAGATAATGTTGGGAAAATATATGTCTGTAAAGAAGCCATGTGATTCTGTATTTCATGGCAAAAGTTTCTGGAACATGAATCCCTCTTCCTGGATGCTACCTTATTACCAGCCCATGGCTTGTAAATGATATAAAAGTGTTCCATGCTTCTGTCTGAGGAGAGAAGTTCACGCCTCATTTTACTATTTGTTAAGGAAGCCTTTGAAAATTTACAACATTTTCTGCTTTAACAACATTTTTAGCAAGTTGGTTTTGTTTTAAATTTGAGTATAGTTAACATACAATGTTACATTAGTTTCAGGTGTACAACTTAGTGATTTGACAAGTTTATACATTATGCTATGTTCACAAGTATAGCTACCAACTGTCCCATTATATATACCACATCAACAAAACAAAGGAAAAACTCATATGATAATCTCAGTAGATGCAGAAAAAGCATTTGACAAGATTCAACATCCATTCATGACAACAACTTTTAAAGTGGGATTATAAGAAATATACCTCAACTTAATAAAGGCCATATACGAAAAACCAACAGCTAACATCATACTCAATGGTGAAAAACTGAGAGCTTTTCTTCTAAGAAGAGGAAAAAGACAAGGATGTCCACTCTCACCATGTTTATTCAACATAGTACTAGAAGTCCTAGCCACAGCAATCAGTCAAGAAAAAGAAATAATAGGCATCCATACTGGTAAAAAGAGGTTAAACTGTCACTATTGCAGACAACATGATACTATACATAGAAAATCCTAAAGACTCCATCAAAAAACTACTAGAAGTAATAAATGAATTAAGGAAATTTGTAGAATCTAAAATACCCAGAAATCAATAACATTTCTATACAGTAATAATGAAGTAGCAGAAACAGAAATTAAGAAAACAATCTCATTTATAACTGCACCACAAGGAATAAAATATCTGGGGGTGGGCCACCTGGGTGGCTCAGTTGGTTAAGTGTCTGCCTTTGGCTCAGGTCATGATCCCAGGACCCTGGGATGGAGCCCCACATCAGGCTCCTTGCTGAGCAAGGAGTCTGCTTCTCCCTCTACCTGCTGTTCTCCTGGCTTGTGCTCTCTCTCTCTCTCTCTCTCTCTCAGTCTCTCTCTCTCTCTCTTTCATATAAATAAATAAAAATCTTAAAAAAAAAAACTTAACCAAAGAGGTGAAAGACCTATACTCTGAAAACTATAAAACACTGATGAAGGAAACTAAGGATGACAAAAATGGAAAGATATTCCATGCTCATGGATTGGACGAATAAATATTGTTAAGATGTCCATATCACCCAAAGTAATGTACAGATTCAGTACAAGCTCTATCAAAATACCAATAGCATTTTTCACAAAACCAGAACAAATAATACTAAAATTTGTATGGAAACACAGAAAACCCTGAATAGCCAAGCAGCCCTGAGAAAGAACAAAACTGGAGGTATCACAATACCAGATTTCAAGATATACTGCAAAGCTGTAGTAATCATAACAGTATATTACTGGCACAAAAATAGACACATAGATCCATGGAACAGAATAGACATCCCAGAAATAAACCCATGATTATATAGTCAATTAATCTATGACAAAGAAGGCAAATTTTTGTTTTTAATGAAAGTGAAATCATGAATGTTCCCAAACTCTATTGAAAGAAAAGAGAAGAAAGTTAGCATTTTCTGTCCATCATTGCATACCACATCACAGAACACAGGATGGAGTCCATTGCTGTTTTGGTAACAAAACCTAGTTACATAATATGATAGGAAATGTCATATAAAAATGCTTTCTTTCTCCAGGGAGTGTAAGAGGTATTGAAATATACAGTAAGATTGACCTGGCCCAGCATAAAAACACACCAGCAGCAATAATTTACTCCTTTTTCTGAGAATAAAGAAATCTTTTTCTTTTCTCACTAGGATAACAAAAGCAATTAAGGACAAGTTATTAAAAAGTAGATTACCAGTTTGGAGACTCATTTCCTGATGTAATCAGTAAAACTAAAAGGGTATTTTGGGATGTCAATGGGAAGAATTTGAAGTGAAATATATCACTAATATTGGTTGGTAAGAGGGTACACAAACCCTTGGGGGGGGTAGTCACTTATTTATTTTGCCTTGTCTATAAAAGGTCTTTTCTCCCTTTGATTCCAAGCTGAATTTGGCTTCTCAAATCGGTTTTTCTAACATAAAGTGATAGTGTTCAGTAAATGATTATTTTTTACCTAAAGTCAGCTCCTGCTGAATTGAGCCTGGCCTAACTTGACTTTCTCCTCTGCAGAGCTTTGACACTCAGCAGAGTCTTAACAGCAATCTCCAAACCTTTCCTAACCCTGAGCCTGAGCCTCACCTTGCCTACCATTCCAAGTCTGGGAACATTCTAGAAAAGCTTCTCCAGTGCAGTGGTTAACCCTACGTTCTCCACACACAATGGAACATTTGCAAAGTATGCAGCAATACCCTGTTTTATCAACCTCAGAGTTTGGTCCATTATTTCTAAAAGAAGTACAAGGATCACTTATTCTTTAGAAAAAGAACATTGTACAAAATGAAAAATTTGCCAACGTTTACTTGAAAATACATCTATAAGTAGACTTATTGAACCTTGAAGTGCTAAAGTAATATGGAAAATTCCCTACAGTTCTCTACTGTCCCACAATGAAAGCTGGTGAGGACTTTTAAAAACGTTATCTAACCGTGTAATAATAATTACTAAGATAGCTTCAATCTCACTCCTTCCATGTAAAAAACATACCACTTTACCTGCAGTCTAGACTTTTCTGGAACACTTCAAAAGATTTTCAGATAATAGAATTTTTTTTTACCATAACTGAATGTTTGAAGTTTACAAAGAAGACAGATATTTGAATTAAATTATTAAGATAGAACAGGGAGGGGCGCCTGGGTGGCTCAGATGGTTAAGCGTCTGCCTTCAGCTCAGGTCATGATCCCAGGGTTCTGGGATCAAGTCCCGCATCGGGCTCCCTGCTAGGCGGGGAGCCTGCTTCTCTCTCTCTTCCTCTGCCTCTCTCTCTCTCTCTCTCTCTCTGACTCTTATGAATAAATAAATAAAACATTTTTTAAAAAAAAGATAGGACAGGGATTGTATTCAGATACTGTACGTATAATGTCACTGTCAACAGCACTGAGTATGTGAGAATAGATAACTATCACAAAGTAATTTAGTTCTCTGGCAAAACATTAAGAAAAATTTGTCCTTTACAAAATGTGGTCTTCATTTGGCAAGTTGCTTTTCAGCAAATGGTTGAAGTTAGAGCTTCACAGATATTGTTTGACCACAATTTTTGATAAGTGTGGGCCCAAATTTAATTCCCCAATTTCCAAAAGAAAACAAATACGTTAATTAACTCAAAATGCTAACTTCACTACTTATTCTAGAACAAAAATTTTCCATGCCATGTACCCAAGTTTCCCTTATCATCACTCAAGTATTTGAAAAAATAAGAAGGAAAACATGCTGACAAGAAAACTGCTCTTGAATTATAATATACTACAGAAAGAAAGATATTTTTAAAAAGTTAAAGGATAATTAAAGGTTAAAAAACATTCTGGCACATTGGTTCAAATTCCTGCTTTGCTTCAGCCTTGGAGTCAACACACACCTGTGTTCTGGGTGTTTGATCCATATGAAGCCATATAGAATACCTGGAGCTGTGATTGCCAAGAATGACAGGGACTTGTGTCATGATTTGTTCAATTCACAAACCATTTTCAGATTTCTTAACGATCAAAAAGTTCCTCTTATACCTAAAGAACCTTAAAGTACCCCTTCCTCTGTGCATCATCAAAAGAGAGCCAATGTTTCTTGCACTGACTTCTCAGTGGATGGAAGGAAAGGGCTGAAGGGCTATGAAGGGGGACAATCATCCCTAGGTATCCTGTAGCACAGTGGGTCCCAAATTTTTCTTGTGCTTAAGACCTCTATACATTCTTAAAAATTATTGACTATCCCAAAAAACTTTTCTTTATAAAAAATTCAAAATATACAAATATGTAAATGTAGAGTGCTAATTTTAAATTTTATTCATTTATTTTTAAATGGCAAGATTATACCCATAACTTATTAATATAAATAATGTATTTTAGGAGAAAATGCATTTTCTAAAACCAAATAAAATCTAGTGAGGAGAATAGCACTGTTTTACATTTTTTATAGATTTCTTGAATACCTGGCTAAATACAAGATGGATTCTCATGTCTGTTTCTATATTTAATGTATTATGGTATGTTGTTTGGTTGAAATATATGAAGAAAACCAGGTTCCACTCACACATGTAATTGGAAAAGGGAGGAGTCTTTTGATAATCCTTTTAGATAATTCTGGATATTCCTTGATACTACAAAAATGTAGCAGCAGGATTATCTTAGAAGTTAGTTGAAATATCAAATTTGAAACCATATTAATAAATTTTTCATGTTCTTTTACATTAAAATCCATTGGTCTATCTTGTACTTTGAATGGATCTTGTACTCTGCACAATTTTGTAATATCACACTTTGATCATTTGGAAAATATCGGTTGAGTTATACAGATCTTCCAAATGTTAAACACTTTATTTATAAAATATCAAAAAGTCACATTCATGCATATCAATATCCTCCAATCTCATCAAAAAAGTCTTTAAGTATTGGGAAGTATATGAAGCTTGTGGTGGCAGACACAAGTTTTCCAAAATTCTAATTTTCATTTAAAAACTCAAATTTTATCATTGACAACAAATATTGTCAATTGGTTTCTTTGAAGGGGCCAAGTCACTTCAGTTTCAAGAAGACATCTTCTAAATAACCAAAGGGAGTGCATATTTGTAATTTACTCTGTCAAGTAAGTATATTGCTCCATGAAATAAGTAGCTCATTCAGTTTATAACTCTATTGGAAAGTGGTTTTTCCTGAGACAACCATAGTACCTCAGCAGACAGCAGAGGTGCATTATCATACACGGTACTAAAAGGACTGGTAGTCAAGGGTTGAAATTTAGTACAATTAACAATTTTTACTGATTCATTAATGCCATTTTATGTGAAACTGGCTTTGTGCCGTGCTTTGTTTTTGTTTTTGTTGTTTTGTACTGAGAATGCTTTGCAGTGAAGAACAACACAGTGACTTTTAGTAAAGTTCAATGCCACACTGCTTTTTTTTTTTAAGATTTTATTTATTTATTTGACACAGAGAAAGAGAAAGAGAGTGAGCGAGCACACAAGCAGGATCTAGCCCCACGTCAGACTCTGCACCCAGTGCAGTGTCTGCTTGGGATTCTCTCCCTCTCCCTCTGCCCCTCTCTCCACTCGTGTGCGCTCTCCCTCTTTCTCAAATAAATGAATAAATCATAAAAAAGAAAAGAAAAGAGAAAGGCAAATAGTGTCTTGGTATTATTGTGAAAGCAGTTTTGAATTTGTGGACCCCCTAAAAGGATCCTGGGGACCCTTAGAACCCAGGCACCAAACACTGAGAACCATCAGAGTAGCAGAACCGTCACAGAAACCAAATGATAGAGAGAATGTATACTATACAGATCAACTGTGAATAGCATTTACATGGTTATAATAATGGAATCATTGATGTTGATATAAAAAAAGTTATAACTATATTGGGAAAAGGGGAGGGGTGAAATGTGTGTTGATGGTGGGTAAGGTGAGGTGAAAGTTAAACCACATCACTGAAAATGGGAAGAAACAATCACTTAAAAACAAAAAAATTAAAATTAACAATATTCCTATTTTATAAAATATGCTTAATAACAATAGAAACTGCTACAAAAGTTGTAAACTGTTGTCCTGATTTGCAATGTTCTACATGGTTTACTCCTCCCTTACCCACCTATTTTCATCTCTTCCTCCACCTTTTGCTGACTCTGTTTCAGCCACACCATCTTCCTACGCTTCCTAGTACCCACAATTCATCGCTGCCTGCTTCTTTGTTCTGTGCTGTCAGCTCTGCCTGGACCACAATCTACCCAGATATCTGCATACCTTTATTATTATTATTATTATTAATTTAAATTCAATTAATTAACATGATTAACATAATTAACATATAATATATTATTAGTTTCAGAGGTAGAGTTCAGTGATTCATCAGTCTTATATAACACCCAGCTTTCATTACCTCACGTGTCCTCTTTAATGTTCACCACCCACTTACCCCATCCCCCCACCCCCAGCAACCCTCAGTTTGTTTCCTATACTTAAGAATCTCTTATGGTTTGTCTCCCTCTCTGATTTCATCTTGTTTTATTTTTCCCTCCCTTCCCTTATGATCCTCTGTTTTGTTTCTTAAATTCCACATGAGAGAGATATCTGCACACCTTAACCACTCCTTCCCTCGGGTCTTTCTCAACAAGGCCCACCTTAGAATTCTGTCTGCAATTCCTTCCTATGCTCAGGATTCCCTTTCCCTTACTCTGTTTTCTCCCCCACAGCTCCTACCACAAACAAACATACTATATAATTTACTTGTTTATTATATGTATTGGTTTTTGTCTGTGCCTCCCTGGTCTGATAGAAGTCTATATAGACAGGGATTTTTGTCTAATTATTCACTTATGTATCCCAAGCACCTAGAGCAGTGTGTAGCTTATACAAGTTGCTTAACACATATGTGTTGAATATATGCTTGAATGAAGAACAGGAAATGGTGAGGCATAACAGGTAAGAGTCTGCTATTTCTCATAAGAAGCCTTATAGACTAGGGACTCTGAGAGACTAGGGATTCTGAGAAACCAACTGAGGGTTCTAGAGGGGAAGGGGTGGGGGGATGGGTTAGCCTGGTGATGAGTATTAAGGAGGGAACATATTGAATGGAGCACTGGGTGTTATACGCAAACAATGAATCATGGAACACTACATCAAAAACTAATGATGTAATGTATGGTGATTAACATAACATAATAAAATAAAATTAAAAAAAAAAAGAAAGCAATTCCACTTACAATGGTACCCAAAACAGTAAAAGAGTTAGGCATAAATTTATTCAAGGAGAAGCAAGACTTCTATACTGAAAAGCATAAAATATTGCTGCAAGAGATTAAAGACCAAATGGGAAAAAAAAACAAAAACCTGTATGCATGCACTGGAAGATTTAATGTAGTTCATATGGTAATACTACTCAAAGGGATCTACAGATCCAACGCAATTCTATCAAAATTCTTTCCTCTGCATTTTCTATATTCTGCCAATCCCTTGCAGTACATTTCCTTTCAGACATCATAATTTTCATCTCTTAAAGATAGAGAGGGTCTTGTTTATATTTTTTATTTATCTGTTTAATATTTTCAACCGATGGAAAACAGTTATCATAAAAGTTTCAATATCCTTAGAAAAAAAAAGAAGCCTGATAGAACCATTTGACTTTTCAACTTGTGTGTATGTTACTTTAATAAACACAAAAGCCAGACCCTGAATAGCCAAAGCAATCTTAAGAAAGAACAAAGCTGGAGACATCATACTTCCAGATTTCAAATTATACTACAAAGCTATAATACTCAAAACAGTATGGTACTGGCACAAAAACAGACACATAGCTAAATGGAACCAGATAGAGAGCCTAGAAATAAACCTATATTTATATGGTCAACTAATCTACAACAGAGGAGGCAAGAATATACAATGGAGAAAAGGTAGTCTCTTCAATAAATGGTGCTGGGAAAACCGGACAGCTACATGCAAAAGAATGAAACTTGGCCATCTTCTCATACCATACACAAACTCAAAATGGATTAAAGACCTAAATGTGAGACCTGAAACCGTAAAACTCCTAAAAGAAAACATAGGCAGTAAACTCACGAACATTGGTCTTAGCAGTGTTTTTTTTTTTTTTTTTAGATCTTTCTCCTCAGATAAGGGAAACAAAACCAAAAATAAACAATTGGGACTACATCAAACTAAAAAGCTTTTGCACAGCAAATAAAACCATCAACAAAACAAAAAGGCAATCCACTGAATGGGAGACGATATTTTAAAATGATGTCCAATAAAGGCTTAATATCAAAATGTTAAGAAACTCCTACAATTCAAAACCAAAAAAAAAAAACAGAAAACAAAAAACAATCTGATTTAAAAATGGACAGAGACCTTGAAACGACATTTTCCCAAAGACATATGGATGTCCAACAGACATATAAAAAGATGTTTAACATCACTAATCATCAGGAAAATGCAAATCAAAGCAACAATGACATATCACCTCATACCTGTCAGAATGACTAGTATCAAAAAGACAAGAAATAATGAGTGAAGATATGGAGGAAAAAGAACTTTTATGCCTTCTTGGTGGGAATATAAATTGGTGCAGCCACTATGGAAAACAGTATAGAAGTTCCTCAAAAAGTTCACAATAGAAATACTGTATAAGCCAGCAATTCTACTTCTGGCTACTTATCTAAAGAAAATGAAAACACTAATTTGTAAAGATATATGCACCCCTATATTCATTGAAGAATTATTTACAATACCCAAGATATAGAAGCAACCTAAATGTCTATTGATATATGAATGGATAAAGAAGATGTGAGCTAAGATGTGAGAATGGATAAAGATGATATATATATATATTTATAAAATATTACTCAGCCATAAAAAAGAATTAAATCTTGCCATTTGTGACAACATGAATGGATGGTCCAAGAGGATATTACGCTAAAGCAAAATAAGTCAGAGAGACAGACAAATACTGTATGATTTCACTTATGTGTGGAATCTAAAAAGTAAAAGAGAACAGAAACGGACTCCTGAACACAGAAAACAACCACCTTCTGGTGGTTGTCAGAAGGAAGGGGGAGTGGAGGTTGGGCAAAAAAGGTACAAAATCAAGAGGTAAAAACTTGCAGTTATACATGAAGTCACCGGGATATAAAGCATAGCAGAGGAAATCTATTCAGTAATAATGTAATAATTTTATATGGTGACAGATGGTAACTATATTTATCATGGTGAGCATTTTGTAATGTATATAAATGTCAAATCACTATGTGGTATACCTGAAACTAACATAATATTGTATGTCAACTTTACTTCAATTAAAAAATAAAAGACAAATTTATAGAAAGAAATATATCATCAAATAATGTCAGAATAAGTAGAAAAAGTAAAATATGAATTTGGGAGCTATAAGAGAAAGGAGGACAGAACAGGAGCTGAAGGGAAGAGTCAGGAGTTTTAAGAAAGGCGGAGAGGACGTGTCAGGAGCAGCTGGAAGTCATGGTGGGAGAACGTGGGATTGAAAGCCCCATGGGAAAGCAGGGCAGAGTCTATAGCATTGCGGTCCGACCCTTATGGCAACTTTGCACAACTCAGAAGGAAAAACACCCTTTTCCTGGGTGGAGGCATACCCACACAGGGCACATGGCTTGGCAAGCAAGTCTTGCACTAGATTTCAGTCACCTCCCACTTACTTGACCAAGTGTTCTTGTGCAGGAAAAGTCCTGCACAAATGATCCAAAGCAGCCCTGATAGCTAAGTCCTAGGGGAAGTCTGTGATAACAAGATCCATTCTTCTCACCCTCCTTAGGCCCTGAGAATGTGTTTCCAGCAGCTCTAGCCCAGTAAGATCACAGCTTCCTCCTACAACAAAGCTTAAAAGAATAGAGGGCAAGGAAAGGCAAAATGACAAGTTTAGACCCATATGTATTTTAATATAGAAGGAGACAGATACTAAAAATGAGGACGTTTGAAGGTGAAAAGGTAAAGGATCAATACCATGGGGAGAAAAATGGCACAGAAAGTAGAGACTTGTGATGAAAATAAGTATAAATATCTGGTGGCAGGTGCTTTCCTGTTTTAATAGAAGGGAAAGAATTTGAGAGTAGGGAGCAGAAGGGGACAGAAACAGAGACAGTCAAAGGACAAAGAGAGGGCACAAAAGAAGCTTCACAGTTTGGCTTAGTATCAGCTCTGTTTACCATCAACTGCGTGTGGCCAAGTAAAAGCTGCAACAGACGCGCTGTTGCCTGCAGGTACACACAAAGCCCAGTCCAAATACACACTGCCATTGCCGCCTCACCAGGTTCAGATTTGCTTTAACCTCACCTACGTCATCACAAAAAAGCATCAGTCCTAAAGGACTTATATAGCCATCCATTCAGTCAACAAATAGAATTGTCTCCTACATGCCAGGAACTGCTCTGAGAGCTGCGGACACAGTGGTGAAAACAAATATGCTCCCAGACCTTGTGGAGCTTGTAGTGTTCTGACGAAGAGAAGTGCTAGTGCACAGTACCAAGAAAGCACGTAAAAGGAAGATCTGACCTGGTTGTAGACTTCATGAGCACATCCAGAAATAATAATAATTGAGCATTAATCTGATGAGGAGGTGTTACATGTTACGTGGGTGAAAAGCAGAAGGTGGGGAGATCAGCACAGGCAAAGTCCTTGTGGTGAAAGGGTAAGACAGAGAATGAAGTTCCAAATGAGGCATGTGCTGAAGAATACCCAAGAGTTTGAGGCTTAGCAATGGCAACACCAAATGGAGCATTGTAGATTATTTATGGAACTCTTTAGCTGAAGGAAAAATGAGGAACTTTGAAGTATTTTAAACTAGAGAGTGATGTGTTCTGATCTGCCTTTTGAAAACATTGCTCTGGACAGAACTGGAGAATGGGCTGGGTGGGGGCAGTTGGGAAAGACAAATCAGGATGTGGCAGAGTAGGTGAAAGGTGACAGTCATCTGAGATAAAATGGGTGCTGAAAAGAGGGAGAAAAGTGATTGGATCTAAGTGTTAGATGGTAAAGTCAGCAGAACATAGACTGGGTTGGGTATGTGGAAGGAGGAAAAGAAAGGTATCAAAAATTGCTACTGATGTCCAGATTCTGCAACCAGATGGATGTTAGTGACAACCTCTGAATAGACAACACCTGAAGAAAGTCTGAGGGTGGAGAGAGGAAGGCGGGGCTGTAGAGCATGAATTTAATTTGGGGCTTGTTAAAATTGAGAAAGCTTTGGGATATTCAACAGAAGATGTCGGCTAGGGGGTGAGTAGTCAGTATACAACTGAGAGGAAATATTTGCACCGCAGAAATACATGTGTGGACAATCTGCCCATAGGTGTCAGCTGAACCTATAGAGTAGATGTCACCTCCAAGAGAGTAAAGATAGTCAGGAGATAACGACCTAGTAACTGTGACCTCAAACATAATAAAGGGATAGAGGAAGGAGAGCCCTAATACTATCAGAGGCAAAACAGCCAAAGAAGGAAGAAATAGTGGGATGTTGGACAGAGCTATTCCATATAGCAATTTTATTTGAAAAATATTTTTCCATGTAGGAATGGAAGTGCACAGGAGACACAGAACCTACAAGTGTGATTTTTAAAGTTGTTCTTCTCTCATGACTTGTTCTCCAGTGTTTACCAAATCCAAACAGGAATTACTTCATGTCAGACATCATAAATCATCAACAACTTAATATAAAGATCAGGAGACTCTCACTCACCTCCAATGTCCCTGACTACTATAAAAGACTGACTGAACTGTGCTGAGGAGAGCAGAGACCGACCTATCCAAGAATACCCTGTGGTGAGCTAAGAAGCAATTATGAAGCTGGGCAGCTAATGGAAAGAAGTGTAAGATTGGGAAAAAAAAATTACATTCAAGTTCAAGAGAACAAGGCTGTTTCAAATCAATCCTAAATAAACTGTATCTCTGATAAATAGAATATGAATTCAGGAAAGACAGTATGGCAAAGATAGCTGGTTGCTTGCCAGAAACCCATTCTTCTCCACTTTCTTAAACAAAGCTTAGATTTTTAATCAGTCAAAGGACTACATTTCTCAGCCTCTCTCACAGCTGTGTGTGGCCATGGGCTGTATACAGAAGTACTGTATTGCATGGGACTTCTAAAAAATCTCTCTAAAAGGAAAGATCGCCTTTCTTACTCCATCCTGTTGGCTGTAATGCCAATGTGAAGGCTGTTACTGACAGTCGTCATGGCCAGTGAAAGCACAAAAGAGCAGCAAGAGAGAAGGTAGATGGGTCCCTGCTGACTCGACCCACGGTCAGAGACCTGGCCTGCCACCAGACATCCTTTCACTTGTGAGAAATACGTCTCGATGGGGTAAGCATTGTTTTGATGGGCTTCTGGTATATGCAACTGGACCTGGTCCTAAAGAGCTTTAAGTGATGACCCGAGAAAGGTAAAATCCACGTGAGGCTTTAAGGGTGAGGACAGGTAACAGAAATTAGGAGTTTAACAGAATAATGTTCTGAAAGAACATTAAATATACTCAAAGAAAGACTCCATTCTTTGTAAAATTAATCAGCTTCGGAGTGTGAAATTTAATATAGGTAGATGAAAGAACTTTTGTGTTACATATCCTTTTTAATTTGTTTTCCAGGTTTTGAACTTATTTTCCTGTAACATTTCCTATTTCATAACATAGAGTTGAGATCGCTTCTAAGATTAGTAAAAAATCAGAATTTAAATTTCAGAAGAGGCATAAGGAGATGGCAATAGAGCACCCAGCCCTTTAAACAGACACGAGCCTCGGGGAACAAACGGTTTGTAGAAATGCTGAAGAACAAGCAGCAGTGAACTCAGAGCCTCTTGGTGTATTCACCAAGGGATAACAGAGGCCGGGAAATGGGTCAGGGGTGAGATGGGCAAACATCCCAGGAATTTGAAAAACATCCATCTCAGGCAGAATTTTAGAATAGATTATTAAATGAATGGCCTATGAGCATTTTAAGGAAAAGGAGTAGAATTGATGATCCCCAACTACCAGAGTAAAATTTCTTTCTTCTTTTTTTTTTTTTTTTAAGATTTTATTTATTTATTTGACAGAGAGAGTCATAGCGAGAGAGGGAACACAAGCAGGAAGGAGTGGGAAAGGGAGAAGCAGGCTCCCCACGGAGCTGTGAGCCCGGTGCAGGGCTCGATCCCAGGACCCTGGGATCACGACCCGAGCCAAAGGCAGACGCCCAAAGACTGAGCCACCCAGCCACCCGTAAAATTTCCTTCTTATTCTCATCTGTCGGTTCTTCTCTTCCTTATGTACTGTTGTTCACCAGGAGACCATCATCAAGTCTGCTGGCTCCACATCTGTCTCACTGGGATAACTCATATACATCCATGGCTTTAAGTACGACTATTCTTGGGGAGCCAACAAGACAGTGAAACCCGAGAAGTAGAAGAGATTGCGAAGCATGTTAGTACAATTATACAGGAAGCATTATAGTGTGTAAGTATCAGGCCAGTGGGGGGAACTGTTCCTAACTTGGACACAAATGTTTAGTCTAGATTCTCTTATTTTCAACTCATTCTTCTATTATCTTCCTAAAATCCTGAAGAAAGACTGCCCCCATGGGTGTTGTTATAGGTGAAGACATCTGGATAAGGTAGACCCCTCCTGATAATTGCAGTTAAAATTCTGCTGCCAATAGTGAGCAACCCAGGTAAACAGCACGAGTTCTGGAACACTGCCTTTACAAGGTTCATTCAGGTCCATGCTGGCAACGATGAAATCCAATGACAGATTATACCTTCCCCATTCTGAACTCCTGACTGCATTTCTATCTGCCTATTACACTTCAGTCTAACAAACTCCCATGGGAACAGGATTGAAGACCTTGTCTTCCCCAGCACTGTTCTCTACCTTAGTCAGGGGTCTCCTAACTGTCATCCATCCCATCTAATCAAGCTAAATGCCTCAGAGTTACCATGTACCCTTCTTCCTTTCCATCAGCCATCAAGTCCTATTGATACCACCTCCAAAATTCTCTTCTATCAGTCAATTCCATTATCTCCTGCCCTTCTGCAGCTGCCCTAGTTCAGTCTCCTATACATTCTTGTCTGCAGTTATCTTTCTAAAACAAAAATCTAATTATTTTACAGCCATACTTTAGAAAACCTTCTACGGTCCCAATCTGCTGACTGGATGAAGGCCAGCTCTTTAATAAATCTTTCAAAGCCCTTAAGAATTGAGTTCTACTTTTCCCGCTGCCTTATCTCCTACCCTCTCACTTCCTCTTTCTCTTCTTCCCTCCCTCTTTTCACAAAGACACACACACACACACACACACACACCCTATACTGGAATCACCAAAGGCTACGTTTTCTAAATATAAACAACAAACATTTGCCTCCTCAGGGCCATATCATAACAAGGCTTTTCCTCTGGGCCTGGAATTACTGTATTATTGTTTTTCACAAACACCACTAACACCAATTATAATGCTACTGATTCTCAAACCCAGCTCAAATATGACCACTCTGATAAGTCTCTCCTGATTCCTGAAGGCCAAATTGGTAGTTGTCTCCTTTGAGTTTCCTTAACAATTTGATTGCAATGCTGGCTTCATTCTTTTTTGAGTGCCTGCAATGTACCAGCACTGTTCAGAGCCCGGAAGATTCAGGACTGGAAGAAATAATACAGGTCTGAGGCCAGGTCATGTGGTGAGGATATTAGCAGTTGGGCAGAACACTCCAGGATTATCACTCAGAAGATGAGGAGTAGTGTGGGGGCAGAGAGTATGGAGGTGGGCAGGTGAGAAAAAGAGAGAACAGGTTTCCATTGGCTTGGTTCTTTGGTCTTTGTTCATCATATTCAATATTTTATCAGGGCTTTGATAAAGATAGAGAAGGCACATCAAACAACTCAGCAGATGACATAATACAGGGGAAATGCCTAAGATAGTAAAACACAGAATGTGAATGAAATATATAGCGGTAGGTGATTTCCAAACTAACCCAATGAAATACACAGGGATAATTTGAAGGTATGCACTTCATGTTCAAAATACTGTACAAGAACCAGTGTTATAGGAAGAGAGGGGGCTGACTTGATAGTGATTCATGTAAATTGGGTCTATTTGAAAAAAACAGCTAATATTTACTGACTATAGGTTTTGTTCCAAGTACAGTGATAAATACTTTATTTGCAGTGTCCTTTTTTATGTTCATGGTAATGTTGTTATCATCCTCAGTTTACAAAGGAGAAAACTGAGGCACAGAGAGTTTAGTTGGAGGTCATATAGGTAGAAATGATGGACCAAGATTTGAAACCAAGCCATCTGACTCTGAGGCTTCACAATCAATCACCAGGCAAGACTGTTTAGCATGAGCAATGCTATGACAGTTTCAGGATATGACTAATTTAAATAGCAAATGCAATATTGGGTTATATTAACAGGAATATATTGTCCAGATCAAAGGAGGTAATTTTCAGCTATAGCTTATTGCTCACTAGCCAACTCAACCAATATAGAATGCTGAATTTACTTTTGGAACTATATTTTAAAAAGAACATGGGCAACCTGAAAGCACTCAGAGGAAGACAGTTAGGAACATACAGGTCCTGACATTCAGATATTGGACTTAAAGTTCGAAGTTCTGAAGATAGCCTAGAAAGAAGAAAACTCATAAGACATATATTAGCTTTCTTCAGCTGTTTAAAAGAACCAGTCACACAAAAATTTATTTATTTTGCATTGCTATAATAGGAAAAATCAGGACCACAGAAGAAGCAGCTTTTGACTCAGTACAATGAAAAACAATTATAGTATTTAAAGTTGTGAGCAAATAGCTCTCTTCACAAACAAGTAAGCTTGCTATGGTAGAAGTATCAAAGGGGAATCTAGTTGAGCAGGGGCAAGGTAATGTAGATAGTTCCTGTATTATGTGGAAAGTTAAATCAAATACCCCTGAATTCCAATCTACTCTACCTACTCTAAGGTTTGCTTTTCAAAAGACTGATGTGAAAATACTATAGTTAGGTAGAATGATGTATAGCAGGTTTTTATATAGAAAAGGCAGATGCTCAACAGTTATGACTTTATGGTCTAGTTATGGATATTTATGTTCAGAGATTTTCCATGGTCAACATGATGTATTGATGTATTTCTGTAAATAAGAATGTGGCGATTTTAAAATATAGTCTCAAAATTCTTTGATATTCCTCTGATTGTGAGGTAGAGTCTATGTCCCTACCCCTGGACTCTGTGAAGACTTGTGCCTGCTTCAACCAGTAGTATACAGTGTGGGTGACACTATGTGACATTGAGGCAGGGCCACAGAAAGTAATGTAAGTTTTGACATGTTTCCTAGGATGCTTGTGCTTAGAGCCCTGAGCCATCACATGGGTTGGACAAACCTGAGGCCACCATGCTGTGAGGAAACCAAGCCACGTAAAGAGGCCATCACACTGGTTGCTAGTTTTAGCCTTGGAGTCACCCAGCCTGGACATGGAAGTGAAGGAGCCTCCAGATAAGTCAGTGGCCAGCCATGGAGTAATCTCCAACCTCTAAGTCCTCCCAGCTGAGGTTCCAGACATCACGGAGCAGAGATATGCCATCACTGCTATGCCCTATCCAATTTCCTGACATGCAGAATCTCTGACCATAATTAAATGATGGTAGTTTCATACCACGAAGTTTTGGTTTGTTTGTTACAGTAATAACCAAGACAGAGTAACATTTCACATGTAAATAAAATTTCTAATCTATATGGGAGAAAAATCTGTTACTATGGTAGAGTATGTGTGAAAGAAAGGTCATAGCTACTAGTAGTCAGAAGGTGCTGACAGCATAGGAGCAAGCACTCTACAACGACATTTGGCTTAATATAGACCTTTTCATGCTCAAGACAATCTACTTGAAGGTAATTCCCAGTGGCAGGACTGTACTGGAATAATTAAACTACATTATTCATTCATTCATTTGACATCGATTGACCTTGTGATTTCACACAGAGCAACATAGATATTGCAAAGATATGAATATGAGTTAGTTTGTTGTAGTAAGCCCCTACCCTATATAAAAACTGCCCAAAGCTATTCCTAAAACCAGGAACAGATGTTAGGTTATTCTTTTATTCTCTCTCATAGAGTTTCAACTTGATAATAACTTTGACGGCTTTTGGAAAATTATACATTTTGTGCAATTCTTAAAAAGACATGTGAATAGTTTGCAATTCCTAATTAGCTTTTACCTTTTTATATTTAGGTATATTATTTTTATCCTCTTGTTAAATAAAATATATGGAGCCACAGTCCAGGACTTGCTTTCTTTACATCAACAAGTTAAAGTAAAAATGTGATTGCAGAGAAACAAAAAGCCAGACTCCTCAATGCTGCTGGCTCGTGTGGGCCAAGGCATAAGAGATAATGTAATCAAAGGTGAAAAGTCCCCTCTGGGCTCCCATCCTGTGGAGACTAACAAGTTACCATCAGTTACCTTCTATGCATACCCAGGGGTGGATGGTAGGAATTGATAGCGTACCAAAAACAAGTGTCTACTGAACACCTACTGTGTGCCATCATGTGGGAGGTACTATGGCGGCTATGAAAGTCTAGCACGCAGGATCTTTCAGAGAGATGGGTTGGGCACATAACACAATTAGAGATTCCTGACAGACTATTTCATTTTTCCCCATTCTTATGAAGCACACTCTAAGTTCCAAGCCCCAGGGATAAAAAGAAGAAGACAAAGCCCCTGCCCATGAGAAGCCTGCATTATAGTTTAAGAGAAAGATGTAGAGTCAGATAAAGCATCACATTATATCGAGGCAAGTGCTCCAGCAGAGAAAGGAACCGCCATGGAACAGTGAGGACACAGGAGGACAATTTTGCTGGGAGACTGAAAAAAAAAAAACACACCTACAGAGAAATCTTGAAGAACGAGTTTTTCAGGCAGACTAATAGAAAGGGCAAAGACACAGACTTATAAGCCAGGGGCCTGGTGGTTTCAGGTCACGGTGGTCTCTGTGTGGCAGAAGTGAGGCGGTTAATGCCAAGCAAACTTTCGCTGTACTGTAGGAACCAGACCTGAATGAAGAGGCAAAGTTCAGTCCTGCTCTTTCCCTATAGAGAAGTATAAGAAATGGAGAAGTCAATGTAAGATGTAGAGAGAAAAAAGCTTTATAGAATTAGGTGGAACCTAACTTAAACCTTTTTAAAGTGAGTAAGTTTGATGGGTTGATTAAAAAAAAAAAAAAAAGGAGATAGTCATCATTCCAGGAAGGAAAATGCTAGGAACAAAAGCATACAAAAGAAGGAGGTGGTCCGTGCTCAGAGGAGCGGGAGTTAGGAGGCTTGCCTGGACTGGACAAGAAGGTGAGAAAAAAATGGGAGCAAAGTGGGTTGTTTAGAGAGCTGGTCACAGAGAGGCAACCTCGTTATCAATGATAAACTTGCAAAATAACCGACACTGACATTTCAAAGATTGTTAAGATAATACAAAATGCCCTTGCTTCATTTGTTTTTCTTCCTTTTGGGGAAAAAAAAAAAGGTGTATTTTTTTTTCCTCAGTGGAGGAGGAGAAAATACAGTTGCCTAATATCTACCAATCACTATGCTGAGACATATTACGAGGTATTATCTCATTTAATTCTCAAAATAGTCCAACAATGGAATCCTCATATTAATGATGTGGAACCTGAGGAAACTCAGAGATTAACCACGGACACAAGCTTGAGATTGTAGCCCAGATCTGTCTGGCTTCAAAAACCTGAGTTTTTGAAGGAAGGAGGTGAGGTAAAGGCTGAAAACAACAGAGGGGACACCAGAACCTAGCCTCTATGATTTAGTCAAGTCTTAAGCCAACTTGCCTTAAATTACTATTTTATTTTTTTAAGATTTTTTTTTTTTTATTTATTTGAGAGAGAGAGAGAGAGAGCTCAAGCAGGGGGGAAAGGGAGAAGCAGGCTCACCGGTGAGCAGGGAGCCTGACTCGGGGCTCGATCCCAGGACCCTGGGATCATGACCTGAGCTGAAGGCAGACACTTACCTGACTGAGCCACCCGGGCGTCCCATAGATCACTACTATTTTAAACACAGAAATGAAGCAAACCGTGAACAAACATTATATCTTCTTCCAACTCCCGATGCTGTTATTAAGATGAGCTGCACTTATCTTAATAGGGAAGAGAGGAAAGGACAAGCCCAGGATGAGTAAGGGCTCATCTAACTTCAGCTCTGAGATAATAAGCTTCCTGGCCTGAAACACTCAGTGTCGTTTTGTGTAAGCAATGTGTCAAGAGGGTTTGCCTTAGGGTGAGGATATCTAAAAATATCAAATCTGAGATGGCTGAGGCAAAAAACCCAAACCAGAACAAAACAGAGCATTTGAATGAATAGGAGACCAGATGGAGTCCTTCTCGAGGGCGACAGGCTTATTCAGCACTGTCATTGTACAAGTTCATAAATAACTCACACATTCCTCCTTTACCCCTTCTACAGGGGTCATACCACCTTCACACAGGGGACCCCAGAGTTTAACCTTCCTTTCAGAAACTTTCAGTAACCAAAAGCCAGATCTACTTGCTGTAAATAAAAACCCAAACTGATTGTATCTGAACCATCTCCTTTTCAACCAAGTTTAGGAAACCATCATAAAATCTGTCTATTCCCTTAAACCATCAACTTCCTGGCAACTAAGTTAGTCATCACTTTTCTTTAATAAACATGTAAGCTGTTTCTGTGGGAGTGTGTTACATGGCAGACATCATCATCCAAGCACAGATACATTTTCCTCCCAAATAGAATATTTATTCTATGGATTCTTGCATAAATACTCAGCAAAAGAGATGATAAAAGGCCAAAGCTCCTCTTCATTAATATTTGTTTCATTATTTTGTTGGAGGATGAAATAGACTTAATAGAAGATAATTATTGGCTTTGGGGCTCCAAAGAGAGAAAGAAAGAACAGTATTACATTTGCTACTTCCTAATCCCTTAACTCTTCTCACGAATTCAAAAGATAATTGCCTGTATTTCAGAAGGTTCATGAGTTAATTTAGTTAAGACCCTAGAAACACACACATAAGACCCACAGCAGACCTAGGGACACCATCTATAATCTTTTCCCTAACAGGATTATTAAAGACAAGATGATTCTTAAGATGCTGGGCTAAAATGATAGGATTTTTTTTCCAGTTTGCATGTCTGCATAAAGCAGAAATGAAATAATATATTTAATAGTATTGCTACTAAGCAATATGTGTTCTAGCATTTTTTATTATAAGAGTAATACATGTTTGTGGGGAGGAGGAGCAAGATGGCGGAGGAGTAGGAGACCTAAATTTTGTCTGATCCCAGGAATTCAGCTGGATAGGGATCAAACCATTCTGAACACCTACGAACTCAACATGAGATCGAAGAAAAGAATAGCAACAACTCTCTGAACAGAAAAGCCACCACTTTCTGGAAGGTAGGACATGAGGAGAAGTGAATCCCAGGCGATATTCGATATTCAGGAGGATAGATGGCGGGGGAGGGGGCCTCCGTCGGCTGCTTCTGTTAAGTGATAGAGCTGTGGAGCACAAAATGGGAACATTTAGAAGTCGGCTCCGCTGAGGGACATCACTCTAGTGGCTAAGTAGGGGGTGGAACCCTCAAGGGGACAGCGTGGTCTCAGGACCCTCGGGGTCACAGACAGACCGGGGCTGCCTGAGTGCGGCAGAGCTCCCAGGTATCGGAGCGGGGAAGCCGGCTGCCGAGACGGAGACAAAGAGCGGGCTCTCCAGCTCGGGGATGCCATAAACTGTGATCCAGGGCACAGTCGGGCCACTGCTCTTCCAGCAGGGACCAAACAAGTGGCAGATCTGGGGAGACTCCCCTTCCTCCCTGGGAGGAGCAGCATGGGAGCGCACTGCAGGGATCTGCTGGGTTTGGAGATTCCACACCGAGTTGGGTGCCAAAGATAGAAACGCTTGGTCACAGACTCGGTGAGCGCGGAGTGCGGCAGAGACCGGGGAGAGAGGAGTGATTGACTGCTTTTCTCTGGGGGTGCACTGAGGAGCGGGGCCCCAAGTTCTCAGCTCTGCTGGGTGGAGATTGGAAGGCCGCCATTCTCACTCTCATCCTCCAAAGCTGTAGGGAAAGCTTGCAGGAAACAAAAGCTCCCAAGAACAAACCCGAGCAGATTACTTAGCCCGGACCCGGCAAGGGCGGGGCAATTTCGCCTCCAGCAAAGACATTTGGGAACCACAGCAAGAGGCCCCTCCCCAAGAAGATCAGCAAGAACAGCCAGCAAAACCAAGTTTACCCATCAATGAGAATGGCAGAACTCCAGCACTAGAGGAATACTGCACATAGAATTCATGGCTTTTTCCCATGATTCTTTAGTCCTTCAAAGTTAATTTTTTTTAATTTTCTTTTTAAAGATTTTTATTTTATTTATTTGACAGAGAGAGAGCGAGACAGCGAGAGAGGGAACACAAGCAGGGGGAGTGAGAGAGGGAGAAGCAGGCTCCCTGCTGAGCAGGAGCCTGACATGGGGCTCAATCCGAGGACCCTGAGATCATGACCTGAGCCAAAGGCAGATGCTTAACAACTGAGCCACCCAGGGGACCCTCTTTTTTTTTTTTTTTTGAATTTTTCTTTTTCCCTTTTCCAACCAACATCTTATCAATCCCTTTTTTAAAAAAATCTTTTTTATTTTTCATTTTTAGAGTCATATTCTATCCCTTCATAGTAGTTAACCTTATTTTTGGTATATATATATATAAGTTGTTCTCTCTTTAAAATTTTGGGATATAGTCTCTTCTAATAGACCAAAATATACCCTAAATCCCTAGTGTATGGCTTTGTTCTAGTCTCTTGCCTAATCACATTCTCTCCCTTTTATTTTTTAAATCCTCTTCTTTCTTTTTTCAACCAACTTCTTATCAATTCCTTTTATAAAATCTTTTATAATTTTCATCTTTACAATCATATTACATCCCCTCATCATATTTACCCTTATTTTTGTACATATATAAGTTTTTCTTTCTTTAAAATTTTGGGAGGCACTTTCTTATAACAGACAAAAATACACCCAAAATCGAGTGTGTGGCACTGATCTATGCACCAGCCTGATCATATTTGAGCATATACTGTTTTGTTGTTTTTGTTTGTTATTTTTTTTTAACTTTTTCTTTTTCTTTTTTTCTTTTTTCTTCCTTTCCCTTTCTTTTCCCCCGGTTTCAGATCTCTTCTGATTTGTTTAGTGTATATTTTTTCTGGGGTCGTTCTTACCCTGCATTTTGTTCTCTCATTCATCTATTCTCCTCTGGACAAAATGACAAGATGGAAAAAATCACCTAAAAAAAAGAACAAGAGGCAGTACTGACTGCCAGGGACCTAATCAATATGGACATTAGTAAGATGTCAGAACTAGAATTCAGAATGACAATTTTAAAGATACTAGCTGAACTTGAAAAAAGCATGGATGATATTAGAGAAACCCTTTCTGGAAAAATAAAAGAACTAAAATCTAATCAAGTCAAAATCAAAAAGGCTATTAATAATATACAATCAAAAATGGAGGCTCTAAGTTCTAGGATAAATGAGGCAGAAGAGAGAATTAGTGATATAGAAGACCAAATGATGGAAAATAAAGAAGCTGAGAAAAAGAAAGATAATAACTACTGGATCACAAGGGCAGAATTCGAGAGATAAGTGATACCATAAGATGAAACAATATTAAAATAATTGGGATCCCAGAAGAAGAAGAAAGAGAGAAGGGTCAGAAGGTATATTGGAGCAAATTATAGCAGAGAACTTCCCTAATTTGGGGAAGGGAAACAGGCATCAAAATCCAAGAGGCACAGAGAACCCCTCTCAAAATCAATAAAAATAGGTCAACACCCCGACATCTAAGAGTAAAACTTATGAGTCTCAGAGACAAAGAGAAAATCCTGAAAGCAGCTTGGGAGAAGAGATATGTAACCTACAATGGTAGAAACATTAGACTGGCAACAGACCTACCCACAGAGACCTGGCAGGCCAGAAAGGACTGGCGTGATATATTCAGAGCACTAAATGAGAAAAATATGCAGCCAAGAATACTATATCCAGCTAGGCTGTCATTGAAAATAGAAGGAGAGATTAAAAAGCTTACAGGACAAACAAAAACTAAAGGAATTTGCAAACACGAAACCAGCCCTCCAAGAAATATTGAAAGGGGTCCTCTAAGCAAAGAGAGAGCCTAAAAGTAACATAGACCAGAAAGGAACACAGACAATATACAGTAACAGTCACCTTACAGGCAATACAATGACACTAAATTCAAATTGTTCAATAGTGACCCTGAATGTAAATGGGCTAAATGCCCCAATCAAAAGACACAGGCTATCAGACTGGATAAAAAAACAAGACCCATCAATATGCTGTCTGCAAGAGACTCATTTGAGACCAAAAGACACTCCCAGATTGAAAGTGAGGGGGTGGAAACCATTTACCATGCTAATGGACACCAAAAGAAAGCTGGGGTGGCAATCCTTATATCAGACAAATTAGATTTTCAAACAAAGACTGTAATAAGAGATGAGGAAGGACACTACATCCTACTTAAAGGGTCTATCCAACAAGAATATCTAACAATTGTAAATATATATGCCCCCAACATGAGGGCAGGCAATTATATAAGGCAATTAATAACAAAAGCAAAAAAACACATCGACAAAAATACAATAATAGTGGGGGACTTTAACACCCCCCTCACTGAAATGGACAGATCATCTAAGCAAAAGATCAACAAGGAAATAAAGACCTTAAATGACACACTGGACCAAATGGACTTCACATATATATTCAGAACATTCCATACCAAAGGAACAGAATACACATTCTTCTCTAGTGCCCATGGAACATTCTCCAGAATAGATCACATTCTAGGTCACAAATCAGGTCTCAACTGGTACCAAAAGATTGGCATCATTCCCTACATATTTGCAGACCACAGTACTTTGAAACTAAACTCAATCACAAGAGGAAAGTCGGAAAGAACCCAAATACATGGAGGCTAAAGAGCATTCTACTAAAGAATGAAAAGGTCAACCAGGAAATTAAAGAAGAATTTAAAAAATTCATGGAAACAAATGAAAATGAAAACACAACTGTTCAAAATCTTTGGGATGCAGCAAAGGCAGTCCTAAGAGGAAAGTATATAGCAATACAAGCCTTTCTCAAGAAACAACAAAGGTCTCAAATACACAAACTAACCCTACACCTAAAGGAGCTGGAGAAAGAACAGCAAATAAAGCCTAAAGCCAGCAGGAGAAGAGAAATAATAAAGATCAGAGCAGAAATCAATGAAATAGAAACCAAAAGAACAGTAGAACAGATCAACGAAACTAGGAGCTGGTTCTTTGAAAGAATTAACAAGATTGATAAACTCCTGGCCACACTTACCAAAAAGAAAAGAGAAATGACCCAAATAAATAAAATCATGAACGAAAGAGGAGAGATCACAACTAACACCAAAGAAATACAAACAATTATAAGAACATATTATGAGCAACTCTATGCCAGCAAATTAGATAACCTGGAAGAAATGGATGCATTCCTAGAGATGTATAAACTACCAAAATTGAACCAGGAAGAAATAGAAAACCTGAACAGACCTATAACCACTAAGGAAATTGAAGCAGTCATCAAAAATTTCCCCCCCCAAAAAAAAGCCCAGGGCCAGATGGCTTCCCAGGGGAATTCTACCAAACATTTAAAGAAGAATTAATACCTATTTTTTTTCTGAAACTGTTCCAAAAAACAGAAATGGAAGGAAAACTTCCAACTCATTTTATGAGGCCACCATTACCTTGATCCCCAACCCAGACAAAGACCCCATCAAAAAAGAGAATTACAGACCAATATCCTCGACGAACATGGATGCAAAAATTCTCTCCAAAATACTAGCCAATAGGATCCAACAGTACATTAAAAGGATTATTCACCACGACCAAGTGGGATTTATCCCTGGGCTGCAAGGTTGGTTCAACATCCACAAATCAATCAATGTGATACAGTATATTAATAAAAGAAAGAACAAGAACCATATGATCCTCTCAATAGATGGAGAAAAAGCATTTGATAAAGTACAGCATCCTTTCTTGATCAAGGGAATATAGGGATAGAGGGTACAAACCTCAATATCATAAAAGCCATCTATGAAAAACCCACAGCAAATATATTCTCAATGGGGAAAAACTGAGAGCTTTCCCCTAAGGTCAGGAACATGGCAGGGATGTCCACTATCACCACTGTTATTCAACATAGTGTTAGAAGTTCTAGCCACAGCAATCAGACAACAAAAAGAAATAAAAGGCATCCGAATTGGCAAGGAAGAAGTTAAACTCTCACTCTTTGCAGATGATATGGTCTTTTATGTGGAAAACCCAAAAGACTCCACCCCAAAACTGCTAGAACTCATACAGGAATTCAGTAAAGTGGCAGGATATAAAATCAATGCACAGAAATCAGTGGCATTCCTATACAACAACAACAAGACAGAAGAAAGAGAAATTAAGGAGTTGCTCCCATTTGCAATTGCACCCAAAACCATAAGCTACCTAGGAATAAATCTAACCAAAGAGGCAAAGGATCTGTACTCAGAAAACTATAAAATACTCATGAAAGAAATTGAGGAAGACACAAAGAAATGGAAAAACATTCCATGCTCATGGACTGGAAGAACAAATACCGTGAAGATGTTAATACTACCTAGAGCAATCTACACATTCAATGCAATCCCCATCAAAATACCATCCACTTTTTTCAAAGAAATGGAACAAATAATCCTAAAATTTGTATGGAACCAGAAAAGATTCCGAATAGCCAGAGGAATGTTGAAAAAGAAAAGCATAGCTGGTGGCATCACAATTCCAGACTTCAAGCTCTATTACAAAGCTGTCATCATCAAGACAGTATCGTACTGGCACAAAAACAGACACATAGATCAATGGAACAGAATCGAGAGCCCAGAAATGGACCCTCAACTCTATGATCAACTCATCTTCGACAAAGCAGGAAAGAATGTCCAATGGAAAAAGACAGTCTCTTCAACAAATGGTGTTGAGAAAATTGGCAGCTACATGCAGAAGAATGAAACTGGACCATTTCCTTACCCCACACACAAAAATAGACTCCAAATGGTTGAAAGACCTAAATGTGAGACAGGAGTCCATCAAAATCCTAAAGGAGAACACAGGCAGCAACCTCTTCGCCCTCAGCTGCAGCAACTTCTTCCTGGAAACATCGCCAAAGGCAAGGGAAGCAAGGGCAAAAATGAACTATTGGGACTTCATCAAGATAAAAAGCTTTTGCACAGCAAAAGAAACAGTCCACAAAACCAAAAGACAACTGACCGAATGGGAGAAGATATTTGCAAATGACATATCAGATAAAGGGCTAGTATCCAAAATCTATAAGGAACTTCCAAACTCAACACCCAAAGAACAAATGATCCAGTCAAGAAATGGGCAGAAGACATGAACAGACATTTTTCCAAAGAAGACATCCAAATGGCCAACAGACACATGAAAAAGTGCTCAGCATCACTCAGCATCAGGGAAATCCAAATCAAAACCTCAATGAGATACCACCTCACACTAGTCAGAATGACTAAAATTAACAAGTCAGGAGATGACAGATGTTGGCAGGGATGTGGAGAAAGGGGAAGCCTCCTACACTTTCAGTAGGAATGCAAGCTGGGGCAGCCACTCTGGAAAACAGTATGGAAGTTCCTCAAAAAGTTGAAAATAGAGCTACCATATGACCCAGCAATTGCACCATTGGGTATTTACCCCAAAGATACAAATGTAGGGATCGAAAGGGGTATGGGCACCCCGATGTTTATAGCAGCAATGTCCACAATAGCCAAACTATGGAAAGAGCCAAGATATCCATTGACAGATGAATGGATAAAGTAAGATGTGGTATATATACACCATGGAATATTATGCAGCCATCAAAAGGAATGAGATCTTGCCATTTGCAATGATGTGGATGGAACTGGAGGGTATTATACTGAGTGAAATAAGTCAATCAGAGAAAGACATGTATCATATGATCACACATATGAGAAAATTCTTAATCTCAGGAAACAAACTGAGGATTGCTGGAGTGGTGGGAGGTGGGAGGGTTGGGGTGGCTGGGTGATAGACATTGGGGAGGGTATGTGTTATGGTGAGCGCTGTGAATTGTGTAAGACTGTTGAATCATACATCTGTACCTCTGAAACAAATAATACATTATATGTTAAAAAAAGAAGAAGAAGAAGAAGAAGAAGAAGAAGAAGAAGATAGCAGGAAGGGAAAAATGAAGGGGGGGAAATCAGAGGTGGAGATAAACCATGAGAGACTATGGACTCTGAGAAACAAACTCAGGGTTCTAGAGGGGAGGGGTGTGGGGGGATGGGTTAGCCTGGTGATGGGTATTAAAGAGGGCATGTTCTGCATGGAGCACTGGGTGTTATGCACAAACAATAAATCATGGAACACTACATCAAAAACTAATGATATAATGTATGTTGATTTGCATAACATAACATAAAAACAAAGTAATACATGTTTGTGATTTTTTTTAAAAAAGACAAAGGAGTTTATGGTAAACAACAAAATATCCTTCCCTACCTTACCTTCCAGCATACTCCAAACATTTTCTCCAAAAGTAACTGCCATAAAAGCTCATATCCCTATATAAATATTTATCTATTCTGGGTTTCTCTTTATATTTTCTTCTTTAAATTTTGTCTATATAACAATATAGCTTAAATATATTCCCTACAAAAATTTATTTATAGTGGTTCTCCAGTATTCCATTTTATAGCTATACAATAATTTTATCAGTAGTATCCTATTAATGGACATTTAAGTTACCAGGTTTTTGCTTTTATAAGCAATGTTTCATTGTTTCCATTTATTGGAAGCCTATTCTAAGATAAACTCCTACTTGTGGAATTGTTGGGTCAGATGGTATATGTATTTTTAAACTATGCTAACTGGGTTATGTGCTTTATATCCATGAGGATAAAAATATTAATTTCTAGATTAAATTTACAGCAAAATATGAATTTAATTTTATTTGAAATGAGACAGATCTTATAATTAATGATTTGCCTCTAAAATATGAGGGATCTTAAAATGAACTCTTTTCCTTTAAAACAAAAGAGGTTTCAATTCCTGGCTTCAGCATTTCACAAAAGGACTTCTGTGCACAAAAGGACCTGGAATTTATTTTAAGGGGACCCATTCTGAATGGTGTTTCATTTCTACATATTTCACAAACTCCAAGAAATAAATACTGTCTGTGAACCAGTGCAGAGAAGGAATACTTCATAGGAGTTAATTATTTGGACCATAACAAAAATAAAATCTCAAAGCACCCTGCTAAATCAGACTACTGGTACTGCTTGGCAATTTGAGCACAACACGTTAACAAGTATGACTGCATGTAACCCAGTGCACAGAAACGTGTAGTCCCACCTGTTCAAATATTCAAAAGTCATTTCATGGTTGTTATCTTCTAAGATAAATTTCCTTGGACATGCCTAGTCATGCATGCATTGCACATGCCTCTCAGCCAAAATAAACCACACTTCCATATGAAATGGAAAGCCAAAGCCCGAAGTAGGTCCATTTTCGATCTTGTTCTTTTTCCAATACTCCTTTTTCTACTTCCTTCCTTCTCTAGATTCTCTCTCAATTAATAAAGGGATTTTTCTGAGAAAAGTTTCTAACTATAGTATATATAGTATATTATATATATATCCTATATGTGTTTTCATTCTTTAAATGTTAATATGTAATCCCCCAGCCCCCCACCCCCGCCCCCGCCCAGGAGAAGCTTTGGTCTCACTGACAGAATTGCTAAATAGGAAGGTACAGGCAGCCTCTGATGGCTCCCTAGTCAATCTCAGTGGGCATGAGCAGTCGCTGGAGCTGGCAGGATCGGTTGCTAGGCAACCTGTTCATCTGCTGAGCCTGATATTTCAATTCGGCAGTGGTAAACGTCTGCATGTACAGCCTTTCAGAACCACCTTCATTATAATATCTACCATTATAACAAAGGGGCTCCAAATGTTGAGGGGTGTGAGGGTAGCAAAGAAAACCAGGGCAGCTGTGGCACTGAGATAATGTCAAACAAGACTTCCTGCATATAAGAAGTATAAAATGATGACATATTTAATACTCAGTCCTTCCTGGCAGAGCACTGACAAAGCATCATGCTGGGGCTATTTACTTGATGGTATCAAATACAATCTTGTTATCATTCTAGAAAAGTTTTGAACTGCCATTTTAATGAAGGTAAAGCAGCAATGGCTTAGAGAAATAAGAATATTAATGTTCTGGATATATAAGTGAGGCTAGTATATGTAGCCAAGTATTTGTCCAAAGGACAATTCTTGGGAACGGGCTTTCATGGAACTACATTGAGGTCTGAAAACAGCAGCTATGTAAATATTTCAGGTTGCCAATCTCGCTAAAACATTTTCCTAAATAAATGTCTGAGTTTCTAGTATCCCCACTGGAAAGGATTTCAAATAATCCACTCTTACCCTTGAGTTTATTTTAGAAGAAACAAATAATTATTGTAATAAGATGGCTCAAAGCACAGTTTTGTTCCCTTATCCACTCTGAGTTGAAGTTCTCCCCAATTCTAAAACAGAGGTATACTAATTACAATATGGGTTCGGTAACCACAAACCCCAAGCAGAGCTGTCTTAAGACAGAAAGTTATTTTTCTCTCACATAACAGTTTGGTCTAAAAGTCCGAAGCTGATAGTGTCCCTTCTGCCATTGGTGTGGCCACCCTCTGTCAACTTGCAGTTTGGATCTTACGGTCTGAGACACATTCTAGCCAATCAGAAGGCTAAAAGGAAAGCGCACATAAACTCCTTCCCTTCAAGAGAACAACTGACGATTGTACTTATTGCTTCTGCTTACATCCCAGGGGACAGAACCTGGTCACACCTAACTGCAAAGGAAACTGGAGAATGTGGTTGTTAATTGAGAAGACCTGTGTCTGTCCAGCTAAAACTCAAGGTAGCTATTAGAAAGGAAAAGCAGAAGTGTGGCTATTCGGGGGTAACTTGCTGTCCCCACCATAAGAAAAACATAAGCAACCCTCAGCAGTGCTGTGCAGAAGTAATAAAATTATCTTAAACTGTAAAAAAAAAAATCATTTTTATAAGTTATAGTAATACCCCAGGAATGAAAGGAGACAGAGAGAATAATTAAAAAAACAAAACAAAACAAAACAAAAAAAACAAAAAAAACCATGAGTTTACTCCTTAACTCAGTTCTTTCAGGGCCTGGAGATCAAAATGCAATTCCGGGGTGACAAAGGGGTCAATTCTCTTGATTTTAGTGATAGTTTCACCTGTGAATATCAAGGGGGTCCAGAATGAGCCTCCCTAAAATGTGTCACTTGGACATGTGGATTATTTTGAGCTGAAGACAAGTAAGGCCCAAAACACTCAGGAAGAGCCTTTTATCCGCACCCCCCCTGCCACCCCACACAAACTGCGTCAAAGAATTTGGATAGAGGGCCTGGTCCAGGAAGAGCTACCACCAGAGATACCTACAAAGAGCATAGGCTAAGTGCAACAAGTTGGGGCAGCTAACAGGGCCTGTTTGTTCAACTTCCTCTCCCTCTGTCTCATTGTCTTTCCCTGGCATGACAAACATTCGTTTACCAAACATCTGCTCTTCTCATCTTCCTGTGAATTGTCTTCCTTTCTTGGAACCCCCCACCTCAACTCCTCCTTAGCTCAGGATGACATATAAGCCTCAAGTGCCTATTTCATGTCTTCGTGTACATACAATATTAAATCTGATTTTTTCCTATTAATCTTATGTCAATCTAATTAATACACCAGCCAAAAAAACAAAAGCAAAACAAAAAACAAACCTAGATAAGTAAAGGAAACATTTTTCCTTTCCTGCAATACATACTTCAAGACTTAACTAATTTTACACTATAAATATGTACGGTTAGTTGTATGCCAATCTTCCCACACTAAAGCTTTTTTTTTTTTCAAAGAGCATAAAATGTGAATAAAAACACATTTTAAAAAATGCCACACCTTTCCTTAGGAAAACAGTTGTCAAGAGGGTTAAACTTGAGGAATTCAAGGTTATGCTTTCATCAGTAAAACTCTCCAGAAGAAGTAGAAAAACCCAAAATGTGACCCTTTGTTAATACAGAGTATATGGAAAAAAATAAGAAGACTTTAGCTGGAAATGGATTACCAAGAACACTTGAGCAAAACTAGATTTGTTCAGAAATTATATATAATAGTGTGTGTGTGTGTGTTCACGATATCTCCTGGCTCACCAACATGAGGAGCTACTACGTTCAGATCAGGGTCAAGATAAGTGTGATGAAGTAAAGGTAGAGCAGTCCTTCTGGGGACAAAGAAACAAAAACATAAAAAAACAGGAGAATATGCTTTCTTTTGGAACAGGAGTCTGGACCTCCCGGCAGCAGATAATTGGCAAAAAAAAAAAAAAAAAGTGAAGCAAATGTGCTTTATTTTTCTATAAATATAAATAGTAGAAGGAGGAAGAGCAAGGGGACTAACACCTTCCTGTTTATAGCAGCTCACATTGAGAAGGCACGTGTGTCAAGAGTTACAAACTTACTGATCCCTCATCATCGACGCTTGTCCCAATCTCATTCTTATTCTCATCTTTACGTATTTCATATTCACATTCATATGTTCCAAACTCTTTGCTAAGTTGTGGGGATGGATGGATGGATAAATTCAACCCCAACAAAGAACTCGAATATGGAAAAGAGGAAGAAATAAAATCTCTCCAGCATGGCTTTTCCATTTATTTCTGAAGTTTTGCTATGTCATTGTAAAAATATCAATACTGCATATTTCAAGCAAGTCCAGGAGAAATAAGTGGTAGAAAAGTGGCAGAAGACTGCTTTGTGTCCTAGAACCAGAATTCCTTTCTTCTGCACATATCAGGAATTATTTTTTATCTGTATTTCAGAATATCAGACTGGGTGGGCTTGGCCTCTGCATATCCTTGGCATCTTCTCTTTCCATGGTATGATAATATATAAATAGAAAAAGACAGATTGAAGAGTAGAGAGGCATGCATAAATTTCACAAGTGAAATAAAAGCTAAAACCTTTATATTAGAGCCAGAAGAATAGAGATTTTATGTGAAGGAATGATATATAACAAGTGTTTTATTTTACATTTCACATGATTGTTTTTCATGTTGCTTTAGGTTTCATCTTATATTGATAAACAGATCTGAAATGTTATTTACTATATTAGATGATTTGTCCATAATAGCTCCACACCTTTTCAAATATAACACTATCTTTTTTTTTCAGAAGGGCTAAGAAATTTGTCCTCAGAGAGAGATGAGCCCAGGGCTGACATTCTCTGCTTCCTAGTTGGGTGACACATTTTGGATCCATTACATTTGGATGGAAGATGAACGTGTGGGCTTATAAAATGTGGTAGAGGCAAGCTCTACCACGAGGGGAATACAAGGAGAATGTCTAAATGGCACTGGTGACAATGCTCTAGGTGAGAATAGTCTTACATCATTCCAGTCAATCTATAACAAGCCCAAGATTTCATACTGTTAATTAAATTAATTTATGTAGAAAGGGTGATTCATAGTTTTAATTTTGTATATCTCCTTACCCATGGTACATTTTTCATGTCATCAAAATTCTTCTAAACTCTTTATAAACCATCATCTACTTAATGCTTTCAACGTCTTTATAACCTGTTGGTTGAACATTTCATTTTCATTTTAATATTCCATTGAATCAACAGTACATATGTAGAATAGTTTGGCTTTGCAGAGCATTCACCATAGGCTGGAGGAGATTTTTACACCCTAATGGCATTTTCCTGATTAAATAAGGAAATGGAATTATAAAGTAGTAGCTGTGCTTCTGTAAGCAGACAGGAAAATCTGATTTTCAGAGGGGCTACATTCTATCCTCCATAGCCAAAAACATAACGGGAGTGCTCCCAGCTTTCTCCAAATTACCATTGCTGCCGTGAAAAATTTGAGTGCTCGAGGAGTAAACACATTTTTCAAAGGCAAAACAAGTCTTCATCCCATCTATCAAAACCTCATCTTCACTACTGATACCAAGTTTTCAAAGAAGTTAAATACAACGAAAAACTCCTAACATGAAACTCCAATGCAGCACTGATACCTTCACTTGTAAGTTTCCTAAAAACTGATGATGATTATCTTAATTTGAAATAAGAGAGAAATCTTTTCCCTCCTCTTGATCCATGGTTGTTAATCCCAAAATAACAGCTGTGGATTCATAAAAGAAAAAAATTATGCCATGGTTGCTATTTTGCAAATTCTATAATCTTGAATATATTACATGTTGTTTACTGTGGAGTCTTTTTCCACAAAGCTGTGGGTTAAGTGTTGTGGAACCTATGTGAAAACATTACTGTGGGCCCATGTGGGGCACACTGGAGGGAAACACTGCGGGTGACACCCTGTCCCTCTAGCTCAGCTTCTGTCCCTTGGGAGCTGATCTCAGCCTTGGAGATTATTAACAGTCAAGAGTTTATCTGCATTTTAATAGGGGACTCTTGAGGGAAGTCTTTCAAGTCAATAGAAATAAACTCAAAGGATAGATTAGGGTTTATGTTTTAGGAATGTTTGTTAGATATACCTCAATTAAATCACAGAGATGTTTACTTAATCTCTAAATTATAGAAGAAAATACTTTAACTGAAATTATATATGCCCTAAAGAAAACAGTGTGGCAAGATAATTTCCAAGAGCATAGATCACATTTTCAGTGACTTTCAATGTTGCTAACTTCCTGCACATATCAACCCACATAAATTACTAAAATATTTTTATTGCTTTATTCAATTTATAACCTCCATGTCATGAGCTCTTCAAGGTATTGGGACTTCAATAGAGAGCAAGACTGATACGGTCTTCCAAACGATTCTAGAAATGGTTCAAAGACTAGTGGGAAGCAGCATAGAATTTCAGAGGAAAAGTGCCAAAAAGAGGAGGCCTGAACAAATGAGGCCAGAAGGAAATGCAAATTAATTCATCAAATGAAATACAGTTGGTAATTACTGAATAATTACCCTCAGATACCACAAGATTCTCCCTAAATCTCCCCCACCCTGTTTCTGACACCAATTTTCACATTTGTACGCGATTTAAATAGCACAACAGATGTTTGTTAAAGCACACATAATGTGTCTTACTCAACAGCAATACTACTGAAGTACAATCAGGTTAAATAATGATAAATAACAACAACACATCCAGAGCCATTAATCTACCGCACTAACATTTGTCAAGCAAAATGATTACATGTTTTACTACCTGGTCTAGTAAAAGTGTCACTTTCATGAAGCATTACATATTATATCATAAAGATTAGAAATTGAAAAGCCTTTACAAGTCATGTCTTCTTGCCCCACTCATCTGGGGTGGCAGCCCTAGGAATTTCTTGATGTGCCAAATTACCAAGCAGGAGCACTATAGAAAGCTCTCACACAGTTCAATCTTGGCTTATAGGCCCCCAAAGAACCAAAAATTCAAACATGTCCTTTAGCCTTATTTTGAGCTGATAAAGATTGGTCATTTTGGGGAGAGAATAGCTCCTTCCTTGTGGAATTGGGGATGAAGTCCCCAAAATATCAAGAGTTCCCTGTTGATGGTTTTGTGTAGCTCTGCAAACTGGGGAAGTTAAAATTGGAGCCTCCTTTGTATCCCCGAATCAACTAGCTTTTTCTGAAGCTCAAGAGTCTTGCTTGCCAGGTGGCACAGGATGACTGAAGATTCAGTCCACTCCGGCTGAATGGCTGTGATCAGCAGATTGAACATACATGAGTAAGGGATCAGGAGAAGGCTGGTAAGTCAGTCAGGAACAAGAGCTGACTTTATGCTTGTGGTCCTAGCATAATTATTACTAGTGCCTTCTCTCACTTTCCAAGGATTCCTACTTTGGAAAATAAATTACACAGTTCCCTTATAAACAGAAGAAAGAAGGCTGGTGACTTCACCCATTTGACCAGGCCTCAGTATATCTGCAAAACAGGTATTAAGGTACAAGAGCATACCCAAAGGGTCTTGCTTCCACTGTAACATTTGTTATGTGAAGCCTGCTTTTGTACTTCTGTTGTGGGCAATACAAATTTCTTGTGCAATAGAGAGATGATGGTCATTTTCATAAGAACCATTTGCAAGCTTGAAGACCAGCCATATCTCGGATTCTTACTGTATTGCTGTCTACTAGAGAATGTAGGCTCCTTGAGGGCAGAGACTTTGTATGTTCTGTTTGTCACTGTATCTGTAGTATCTAGAATAGCCCATGGCATAGGACAGGTGCTCAATAAATACTTCCTGAATGAACAATTCAAAAAATCAACAGGAGCCTTTCAGGATTTCTCAGCAGACCACATTACATGGGAATATCAAAAGAAACTACATTTCTTTACATGGTTATTTCTCTTTCATTCTAACACCCAGTTGACTGTGTCACCATTTTAACTTCAAGAAATCAAACATCCTTTTTTCTGGTCCTTCCCCGCCCCCCACCCCAGGTCTCTGATAGGGCTTTGTCTAGAAACCATGAGACTTCCAAAGAACTAATGTACTCCAACAATAACATCATTTTTCATCACAAAGAGATGTTGCCTAGAACTAAACATGAAAACCATGGCTGTCCCTTCCCCTATGTTTATTCATTTGTTAGAACTAACAAGGATCTTTTTCCAGATGGGGGAGAAATATGGTAACAAAATAAAACATGTTAGTGATGCTCATTTATTTTTATTTGCTAAAGATTCAGGTTTATTATCTCTGAAAATTGCGAGCTGTAACCTTCAATACTAAATGTATTTTTTTTTTTAGGAAAAATGGAAATTCAAATCAGAACATAGTTTATTTTACTAGATGTTGGTGTTCTCTTTTCCTTTTCAGAGTTTATATGCCATTCACTTTCCCACTGTGTTCATCCCATACAATTCCTCTAAGGATGGTGCTTCTCAACAAAAGGCATTTTTCACTTAGAATGTTTTTTCAGAATTAAAAAAAATGTCTGAAGGGTCATAGAAAGATCTAGCATAGGTCTTACTACACATAACAATGGGTATTCACCAAAACTATAGATCATGGCCAAGGTCAGTAGGGTCTGTCTTTTAAATACACCACTCCTCTACAATTCTCCTGCCAGAAACACAATTTATCTTCTTTTTTAGCATTTTGGTCCCAAAAGACTGGGATGGGCATCAGCAGAGGAAAGTGAATGAATCTCTCAGTTAGAATAGTTTCTCTGTGACATAAACCCAGCTGGAACTAAGAAACTAAGATAAACTAATGAATTCTCATAATCTAAGGAACAGCTGAAGGGCCAAAATCTGGCAAAGACAGAGATACATGAGGCCTCAGGAACACTTGAGATGAGAATCACAAAGGAGACCTCAGGACACTGACTCCATTTCTTATTTTAAAGACTTTTTTTTTTAAAGATATTATTTATTTATTTGACAGAGACATAGAGAGAAAGCACAAGTAGACAGAGTGGCAGGCAGAGGGAGAGGGAGAAGAAGGCTCCCCGCTGAGCAGGGAGCTGGATGCGGGGCTTGATCCCAGGACCCTGGAATCATGACCCAAGCCAAAGGCAGCCGCTTAACTGACTGAGCCACCCAGGTGCCCCCTGACTCCATTTCTAACACTCTTTTATAAAACTTGTTGACTTAATTCTCCTTTCTGGCTACCAAGGGGTTTTCTCCACATGGAAAGGAAACATGACATCATTGTCAGGAACATGGAGTACTCTGACTGGATCCAGGTCATTTATATACACACACAACCAGCCCTATGATTAGGTATTTCCACAAATCTTATCTCTCAGGATGGCAGACTGGAGTGAGAATACAGCTATAGTTGGTAAAGAAGAGTCACTCATATGAGAGAGGGTGGGACGTTTGGTATTTTGTGACTTTTTTTGTCCCCCCTTATCATGGTCTTAGAGTAACTTTGTCTGATGTTGATGTTCTTTGAGATGGTTTATGTCCATGAAGAGAACACCATGGTCTAGTTGTGAGAGTCAGACCAGTGGGCAGTAAGCAAGGCCTAGCTGTGATTGCTTTTGGATATCAGAGGCTACTCTTTGTTGTTGTTGTTGTTGTTGTTGTTGTTGTTGTTTTCTTTCTTTCTCAAGGTTTGATAAGGCAATTAGTAGAGATGTTGAGAGTCCCTAATGGTTGGGAAATAGCCAGACCTCGAAGGACAGAGTTTGGTATAACTAGTGAGTAAATGGGTATATATATATATATATATAAACTTAAGAAAAATTAGCCTTGAAGGAAAAGATTGGCCTTGAAGGAAAAAGAGAAAACTAATGGCTTGAAAATACCCAGAGGCAGGTGGATAGGAGCCAGTGGAGTTGGATTTAATAAACACATAAAGTGCCCAAGGGAGTGAGAGGGAATAAAATAAAGACTTCACTCCTTATGCTGCATTAGAAGAATATGATGAATAAAGGCAGAAATTCTGAAATGAAAAAGAGAAAATTTTAAAATAACTTATTTGGTGGGTCTCAACATTATAGGACACTCTGCTTGGTAATGGTCATTTATTCATAGGTTTAAGATTAAAACATAATATTGGTGTTATAATAATTTAATATTTAGACAAGGTTGATTCCTTTTACTGTTTCTTCTAAAACTGTCCTGAAGTATTACATTTTAGGAAAAAATTCTATTTCTTTTTTGTCCCAGTGTGCCAAAAATCCTACTATGCTACTATTGCTATGTTTTAATCTACAAAATTTTTATCTGACTTGATAGATTTAATGAGTTTCAGAGAACTGTAGAAATGCATAAGTACCCAAACTCCAAATAATTTCATATTAATCCTCCATATCGGCTTATAAGTAAGTATTGTTCAGTGTCCTCAAACATGAGCTATGAGCTAGAAAAGAAACAGATGACGATCACAATAACATGACTTGACGTGGATCCACTTAATTGCCAATTAGTCAGATTTCCTACATTCTTTATCAAATTACCACCATATTTATGCTCACATGGAATAGGAGACATATTAAATCAAGCAGATTTCCTGATTTGCTAGTGGCTACAGATATATATCAGGTTTTATATAACACACTTTAAGTTAATTTGACCAGATTATAGATGTTGTATAGTAATGGACATTATTCAAATCTAAAAATCTAGTGTTTATTACTGAGAATTCAGCCCAATAGAGATTTTAAGACTTGCCTGACTCCATTAATTCTAAGCTCTGAGTCCTGTCTTCCCTTTGAAATCTCTAAATCTGGCAAGTGAACTCTCCTGAGTAGAGATGGAGCTTTTACAATTTGAACAGCATGTTGAGACTTTGAAAGGTAAGGTCTGAATTTCCTCAATCCAAAGAGTTTTATTAATTCAAGTTTTGAAAACCTTAAACCTACCTAATATCAAAGAACAAATTAATCCTCTTATGATTTTAATCATGGCATCTTCTTTTTGAGTCTCATAATAGAGCTGATCATTAAATAAAAGTAATGACCAATTACCATGAGGAAAAGAAAAAAAAATTGATTCCTGAAAATTAATTAAAAGTCAGTTATAATTTCATACTGTTCTCATCAGAAACCTAAAAAAATCCCAAATGAAAAGGTAATATGACTGTTTCCTGGAGTAGACTATAAGACCTCATTTGAAGACCATGGATTTGATAAGGTTTGCTTTATTTCATATAGATCATATAGGGCACAACCAAATCAAAGAATTAGGATATCTCTTATTCTGACTTAGACTCTACATAAAACTAGTTTTACCACACTGCTAACATCTAAGGCAATCTCAGAAATTTAAAACTGCTGTGACCTTTCCTTACAGTTTTCTTCCTTAAAATTCTTTAATTTTAGCCCAATGTTAATTCAAGCTAACCAGATTAAATTCATTGGAGTCTGAGAGGGGTAATTTTAATTAACTGTTCCAAGGAAAGGAGCTATAGCTGTGTGGGGATTTCTGCATGGCTCACTTGGGTCAGTGTCCCAGTGCACAGCAGCCCTAGATGTAGGAATAATTGTCCTGCTTTTGGAGCAATGGTTTAAAAAATCACTCACATTAGTTGAACAGAATATCGCCTTAAAGGGCACCAATGTACCAAAAACAAAACAAAACAAAACAAAACAAAAAAACCCAAAAACAAAAAACAAAGGTGAAAACCTGAACAAAAACAAACCCACAAACCGGGACTTAGGGAAGGAAAGACTTTTATTTAAAAGGATTATTTCAAGAGGGGAAAAGAGACCATTGCGATAGCGAGGCTGCTCTAACTGTAAGATCTGAAGCCTCTCCAAGTTCCACAGAAGGGGACTTCTCTTTTAAAGGAGGAATGAACGGGACCAGATAGAGCCTGACGTAGGGAAGAGGGGAAAGGAGGGGCATGAACGGGGGCACAGTAACAGGATAGATCAGAGAATGTTTTACCCTGAGGTGAGCCTATCAGGAGAAGCTATATGCTGATTCAGGTTGAGGATGGGTCAAAGTTCAGGGTCTCAGGGAAGGAGAGAAGTCTGACTAAACTTTGATCAAATCAGATTACTGGGCAGTTTGTTTCCGTTGGTTAGTGGAGACAAAAGTTTAGCTAATTTTATGAGGCAAAGATTGGGAATTTAGACGGTCTTTATCTGGCCTTGTCATAGGTAAACTATTTTCCAGGATCTCAGGGTTTGTGTGAAGTTCAAAATTGTTGGTAAATAGAGAAAAATTAAAAAACAAAAAACACCCCAATTAGTCTATTATAATGTACGGCAATAAAAATTTCACAGAAGCTTCTCCGACTTGGCGACGGGCAGAATTCTACAAGATTCCTCCCTTTTGCTGTACACACTTTGTACCTTGAGAATGAGCAGGACTATTAATCGGATGGGATATCATACCCATGATGATATATTGTATGCAAAAGAGATCTTACAGATGTAAGATCTTTTCCCTTCAGCAGAAAGAATGCAGAAAACCTTTCCATCAATCATATTTTCATATAAATCTGCCTGCTAAGCAGACCCCTATCCATTTGCCTACTCTGCAGGGGCTGGCAGCACAACATAAATATTCATTTAGTGCTGTAGGATTGAATTACAACGAGAAAATTGAAAACAGAATAAACTACTTGCTTCACCCAGCATTGAAAAGTCCCACCCTGAATTGCCCTTGAGCCACCTGTACTGTTGAACTTCACTGACAAAATGAGTGAGAGATGTTTTATAAGATCTTGAGCATGGAGTTACCAAAAATGGGACACAAAGGGAGCTAGCTGGGTAGGGCAGAGCTGGTTGAGTGTGGGTTCTTTGAAACTTTCTTCTCAGGCTGTGTGTCTCTAAGCAAGTTCTGAATTTCTCTGTGCCTCCCATTCCCCATTTGCAAAGTAGGAACAATGGTACTATACTCTCAGGAGGTTATAAGAATAAATGAGATACTGCATTTCAAAATATACAACAAAGCTATAGTAATCAAAACAGTACAGTCCTGATATAAAAATAGACACATAGATCAATAGAATACGATAGAGAGCCCAGAAATAAACCCCCATGCTTCTATGGCTAATTAATCTATGACAAAGAAGACAAGGAAATACAATGAAAGAAAAATAATCCCTTAGTAAATGATGGTGGGAAAACTGGATAGCTATATGCAAAAGAATGAAACTCAACCACTTTCTCACACCATGCACAAAAATAAACTCCAAATGGATTAAAGATCTAGATATGAGACCTGAAAACATAAAACTCCTAGAAGAAGACATGGGCAGCAAATTCTTGGACACTGGGCTTAGCAGTAATTTTTTTAGATCTGTTTCCTTAGACAAGGGAAACAAAAACAAAATGAAACAATTGGGCATACGCCAAAATAAGAAGCTTATGCACAGCAAAGGAAACCAGCAACAAAACAAATGTAAATGATCTATCCATTAGGGGGTTAATATCTAAAATATATATATATAAAAAAAAACTTATACAACTCAACACCAAAAAAACAAACATTCCAATTAAAAAATGAACAGAGGACCTGGGTAGACATTTTTGCAAAGTCATCCAGATGGCCAAAAGACACATGAAAAGGTGCTCAACATCACTTATCATCAGGGAAATGCAAATCAAAACCACAATGAGACATCCCCTCATGCCTGACAGCATGGCTAGTATCAAAAAGACAAGAAATAACAAGTGTTGGCAAGGATATGGAGAAAATAGAACCTTCGTACAATGTTGGTAGAAATGTAAACTGGTGCAGCCCCCATGGAAAACAGTATGGAGGTTCCTCAAAAAGTTTAAAATAGAACTACCATAAGATCCAGTAATCCACTACTGGGTATTTATCCAAAGAAAACAAAAACACTAATTTGAAAAGATATATGCACCTCTATGTTCACTACAGCATCATTTACAATAGCCAAGATATGGAAGTAACCTAAGTGTCTATCACTAAATGAATGGATAAAGAAGATTTTACTTAGCCATAAAAAGAATGAGATCTTGCCACTTCAACAACATGGAGGACCTAAAGGCTTTATTCTAAATGAAGTAAGTTAGAGAAAGACAAATGCCATATGATTTCACTCATATGTGGAACCTAAAAAACACAAAAACAAAAACCCAAAACACCCCCAAAAAACCACCACCACCACCACTACCAACAAATGGACAAACAAAAGCAAAACAGACTCATAAATACAGAGAACTGGTGGCTGCCAAAGGGAGGGGTGTCAGGAGATGGATGAAATAGGCGAAGGGGATTAAGAAGTATCAACTTCCAGTTATAAAATAAATAAGTCCCAGAGTGAAAAATATGGCATACGGAATACAGCCAATAATACTATATTAACATTATATGGTGACATATGGTAACTACATTTATCATGGTGAGCATTGCACAATGGATAGCGTTGTCTAATCACTATGTTGTACACCTGCAACTAATATACTATTATGTCAACTATACTTTAATAAAAATTAAAAAAATAAAAAATAATTTAAAAAAGAATAAGTGAGAAATTCTGTTTCCACATATAATAATTATATTGCTTAACTGGCAAAAAGACTACCAGTTATATTTATACAAAGAAGTATTATAAGGAAATGATAAATGATTTTAGTTTTGTTTTTGTAGTTTCTATTAAATTTTCTGCCTTGACTTGAATGTGTCCTTAGTTAAAATCTCCGATGCTTTGTTACTGTTTGTCCTGGTGGTGGTCTTGGTTATTTTGACTGGTTGCTTTTGGATTTTTGTTCTTTAATTCCAGGAGAGGTATAAAGAAAAAGGTTTTAGAGTTAGAGTTTTACTTTTCAAACCATTTCACCTGTAAAATGCTGCTTTTTACAGAAAAAAGAGGGTGCCCTTTGTTTAGAGGCAGTAATGAGACAACCAAAGAATCTGTCAGGTTGATGAGGGGCCTTATATTCTGAGGAAAAAATAGAACAAGTCTTATGCTAGAACAGACTGGATTTGAATACCTTGGCTATTAAGGCAAAGTAGACATAATTGCTCTTATAACCGCAATTTTGATCGACTTAAGAGTACAAAGTAAAACTTGAAGAAAAGTTTTTCCATACAGACCAGAAAAATATTTACCCTTAACTTTTATTCGAGTTTGCCAGTCATGCTGTTCTTTTTCCCTGGGGGGGGGGGGGGGGGGGGGGTAAGACAGTAACTGAGGAAAGCCTTTTTAAGTGAATTTGTGGGTTCTGATCTAGTTTTCATTGGCTGTATTAGCTTTGCTGTTCAATTAAATTTAAAAAGTCATTTGCCCATTTAATTTTCCAAATGAACATAGGAGCAATTATGGGGCGTTTTTTGTTTGTTTGTTTTGTTTTTGTTTTTAAGTAGGCTCCATGGAACTCAGGACCCTGAGATCAAGACCTGAGCTGAGATCAGGAATCAGATGCTTAACTGACTGAGCCATCCAGGCACCTTGAACATAGGAGCAATTATCTAGATGTTAAATAACAGAAAAATTTGGGGGTTTTGGCTTTGGTACTAAATTATAGCTACCACCATCTGGTTCTTGCTTGGCCATCAAAAGCCTAGGAAACACTGCTTGTTGAAGGTTAGATCTGTGGTCTTAAAATAAGCGCAGAAATCCATTTGTCATTGATGAGTTCTCCCTTAATTAATCAGAGAACGGCAAGATTTAATGCACAAGAGAGTTTGGAGATTAAAAATGGCCAGCATCATATATGTTCTTTGGATATCCAGATGTGTGAAGGGGGAAAAAAAAAAAAAAAAACAACAGAGGGAGGAGGAAGGAAAGAAGCAAGGACCTATTCCTTGGGAAATTTTCTGTTTTAGCTATACAGCACCCTTGCTCCTCCTATTGGGAACACATGTCAGGGCTTAACCTGAGAGAGTATTCATAACATCACACTCTCCATTCGTACTCAGGATGAATCTATGCCTATGTACTATATCTGTGATTAGAAAAAGGGAATCCAATGTTACTTCATAAGCAACGGAAATATTTATGGGTCTTGGTGTCAAAGCCTATTTGCATGCGTGTGTGACAATATGTACGATATTCTGGCCACAGAAGCTCCAATCCCAGGCATTTCATTCCAGCATTTTTTGTTTTTTTTGTGTGTGTGTTTTTTTGGGCCACAGATAAGATATGGGTGTAGGCAGGCAGAATAATTTACTGGGGATGACAAAACCCTGATCACAACTTATAATGCCCAGGTTTATTGTCTATGCAGGCAACTTTAGTTATTATTATGCAGTTTTAGAGTACTTTATAATTGAATTTCAAATTAAAATCCTTGTGGAAATGATTCATCATCTTACTGAACAAAATTTCCCTTTTGTTTTTCTTTTCTTTCTTACAGTTCTTCAGTTTCTACCTACCTATATTTTATTACATTACCCACTGCTATAAACTCATGCTCCCAGTTCATTTTTCAGCTGTTTCATTAACTTGATATTTACTCCTTATTCAGATTCCCTAATAAAAATGCTAATTATGATCATATCTAAGAGTGACTGCTGAGGCACCCCACCAGCTCCTTCCTACCTCCAACTGGACCTACTCACATTTATCATCAGGCTTTGGTTTGTCAGCCAGATTGCAATATTCCCAACTGCTCTTCTTCAAGCCTGCTAAACCCAGTTTGGGAAATCAATCCAATTCACAAGATACTCCATCAATTATTCTAGCAAACCTCAAAAGCAGAGCCACATTCCGTCTATTTACTAATGGAATACCATTGGGAAAGAATAAAAACTGAAGATGAAATTGAATTTATTCCTGCCTGTTCTCATAATCACTTTACTTATTGCTCCTATATGTACAGGTTTTTCTATGATCATCTCTCCTAATATTGAAGCCTCTAAGTTTATCTACCTTTCATGAAGCTGCAAACAGCAATTCCATGCTGCACAGAATTCTTGCCTTTTATAATCTCCAATCCTGATTCACAAAATGTGTTAAAACATGGATCTGATCTCTTCGCACTATTTTAATATTCTTGAGCATTCTTATTATTTTTCTAAAAGTTATTTTACAAATTCTTTCCTACTCTAAAATAAAGTTTTCATTAATTGATTTGAGGAGCACAACCCACTTACTTTTGAAAAAGTCTTCATGTTCACTACACAATCTTTGCCTTATTAGAAACTTTTCTTCTTTCAAATTTTACTTCAGTCATCCAGGTATTACATTATCCATTTCATTCTTTAAAAATATGTTCTATTTTGCCTGATAGACCCTGGAAAAACAATTCACTGTGCCACGAAGGAAAGAAAGAAAACCATGGAAATGTTTTAATGTAATTAGCTTAAACAATGAGGGGCCCTTGTGGAAAACCGTTGTCTTGTCGAAATTGGAGTGTCTCTACTTTTCTTACAGTGTTCAGAACCACTCCACCATTTTTTTTCCCAACTTACCTTATTTCCCTCTCATTCCCAGAGACAAACAATTCTATCCCTACAATTCTGCCAGTAGACTCACTCTGAATGTCAGTTTTGGTCTACATCAGCTGTACGCTGCACGTGTATCAGCGCTATTAATGCAACCAAGTCTTTTGGATTGTGCTGCCATCAAAATGATTTGTTCTTCAACCCACAGTTACATATAATATAGTTCAGGAGAATTTTGCTGCCGGAAGTTGAGAAGCAGCTCTGGTTTTCCCCATAGGACTCTTGACTCCTCTTATCTAAGTTTTGAACACATAATTCCGACCCAGTACCATCCTCACTTTGCAAGAATTCTAGTTACCACAGCTCAGTTAAATAACAGCAGGTCCCCAACAGCACAGTTCAAATTTCAGTTACCCTGTTATAACAAAGTAAAAAGTGAGTACAAACAAAGGTAAATAACAGATGTGCTTCATCATCAGGGACCAATCACCTCACTTCTTTCAGAGTCTGTTGGTGATTGGTTACTGCATATCCCCGTTCAGTTTACTCATAAAAAAGGGCCCGTTTGTGGTGCCTCCTTGTGTCCCAGTTTTAAATCCATGCGACTTATTATAAAAATGGATCATCAAAGAGGGAACTGGCCAACAAAAATGAAAGTGCAGCAAAGAAACCAAAAGTGGTAACACGGGGAGAGAGATTTGAATGCAACTCAAATGGAGTCTTGGCTGACTGTGGGGTTGCTGACGCTGCTGCCACTGGGGAGGCTGTAGGTAGCCAGAGGACACAGCGAAGGTGAAGGGGAAGCTGAAGCTGGAGGGCATACATGAGGGAAGTGGTTTTGAGGAAAAAGACAAGCATGTGCCAGAGGAAGTGAGGCTGGCAAAAACTTCTTACTAAAGGAATTCTTGGAGATACTTCACAACATTCAGAGGGCAAAGGATAAAATGTTGAAAGCTGATCCAAACTTAGAAAGGTGTAGGACAATTGACCAAGGCATGGCAGCATGCTCAGTTTGTAGTACAATTTATATGACAACAATAAGGCAAAAGCTGCTCATACTACCCTTCAAAAATTTTTTAAATGAAACCCTTAATTATTAATGTTTGTAATATTTTAAATGGCACCATTAAATATGAGTTTTAGTATTTAAAGACATTTTCCTATATACTTAAAACCAACAATGAGAGAGTTTTTAATGTTTGGGCAACAATTTCTAATGGTCACAGATCATACCTTTTTTTTTTTCATTTATTAGTAAGATCACAATGCCTGGTTTCAGGTTCCACAGCCATTTAATGCTCCTGCACTACTCTGCAAAGCAAAGACTACCTATAATAACAACCACTACAAAACTTTTCTAAAAGGGGCCTGTGGTTTCCCACTAGAGGTTTATTTCTAAACTGGGGAGAGAGAGGAAAGAACTTTACTCATTCACTGGGCTTTGATTACACTATAAACATTCAGTTTTAATATTTCAGCATCATATAGCATATTCCCAGTTTAATTCTCCATATTTTTCCCCCAGAAGCTTAATCTAAATGCTGTGCAGGTTCTGATTTTCTTCCTTCCTGTACACAATTCAAGTAGCTTACACTTCTGATAACAGAGTTGTGTATTGTTCTCACATGAGTGCAGATGTCTACATCACCCGGGAAACCAAAGATGTGATTCTAAAAGGAGCTCTCGAGGGCTTACAATTGACTGAGTTGCAGTGGATGCTGGTGCTAAATTGCACTGAGAGCTCTATGTACACATGTTTGATCCCAACCATGGCTGTGGAAAAGACTGGAAGAGCTTTAGCCAACTTGAGGGGAAAAAGAGCTCACAGGGAATTGACGGAATATTTTTCTCAAATTTGCAGATTGTCTAAATTAAACTTGCCATTCAAAGTATGAACACAGATTGTCTCTTGTTTATTCAGACTCATAATGGCCCCAAAGAGCAAGTGATTGCCAAAGGGACAGAGTGACTAGAACAGAACATGAAGTTCCTATCCTACAATACTTTGTATTCCAAAGGATGTTATTCGAAACCTCAAATCCATTTGTTCCTACTGTCAACATTATACATGGTGGACATGCCAGCCTACAGAAACCTGTTTAACCCAAAGTGCAACTCAACTGCAGTGCTAATTGTTACATGGCAATAACCCTTCATTTCTCTAAAGATTATTTATTTATTCAACATGCTTATTATAGGGAATATAGACAGAACATAGGGAGGATATAAAAAGTCTGCAGAAACTATCTTTAACTTGTATCATTTGGATTAGGAAACCCAGATAAACAATTTAAAAATATCACTTATAATTCCATCACTCGTAGAAAACAGCACTATTTTGATGCATATTATCTGAGACTTGTTTCTGTATAAACACATATGTATATGAATGTGTGTGATGCTAATTTTTAGCAAAAGTATAATTATACTATACATTTTAAAACCTGCTTTTCCTCACTTAACATATTACAGATATCATAGCAAGAAATATATACCTACAATATAATTGTAAATGGCTTTACTTGTTAAATAAATGAAGTATAACTTGACAAATGTCTTTATTTTGGGCAATTAGATTGTTTCTTTTTGTATTATAAATATACACATATCTGTATCATTGAATATTTGTCTTCATATACTTAGATCTTTTGGACAAATTTTGACAATTAAAATATTAAGTCAAGGAGAATGTCATATTTAATGACATTAAATATAATGTTAATATAAATAACAATATATAAAAATCATATATTGTTTCACAAAATGCCTTCTAGAAAAGTTGTATTATCTTGCATTCCAACCATACAGTGTATAAGCTCAGTTCCCCACATTGCTGTCAACATGTTTTTGTAAACTATATAAGCCTGCTAATCTGATAAGCAAAAAATGTCATCTCCTTTGTTTTCAGCTACATCCCTACTGCTGCTGAGACTGAATGTTTTCCACATTTCCCGGCCATCTATATTTCTTCACTTACAAGGTTTTTTACCTGTTTTTTGACATTTTTTCTATTCGAACTTTGATTCTATTAATTGTTATCTTTGTATTAAAAATGGTAACACATATGTTAGAGATGCTTTTCCTGTTTGTATTTTAATTTGGGGGGTATTCATTTTACAATAAAATTATCTTGAGGTGAAGGTCATTCTCAACATGGTACCAAATGTATAAACTATTATTTTCTTTTTTAAAACTATTTTTTTTAAAAAGAGAAAAAATTATAAACTATTGGGGCTACATCAAAATTAAAACCTTCCAAACAGTGAAGGAAACAATCAACAAACTAAAAGTCAACCTGTGGAATGGGAGAAGATATTTACGAATGGCATATCCCAATAAAGAATTAGTATCCAAAATATACAAAGAACTTATAAAACTCAATACCCACAAAAGGAATAATCCAATTAACAAAGGGGCAGAAGACATGACATTTTTCCAAAGAAGACCTATAGATGGCCAAGAGATACATGAAAAGATGCTCAACATCACTCATCAACAGGGAAATGCAAATCAAAACTACACTGAGAAATCACCTCACACCTGTCAGAATGACTAAAAAAAAAAAAAAAAAAAAACCACACAAGAAACAACAGGTGTTGGTGAGGATGTAGAGAAAAGATAATCCTCTTGCCCTGTTGGTGGGAATGCAAACTGGTGCAGCCAATGTGGAAACAGTATGGAGTTTCCTCAAAAAGCTAAAAATCATTAAAAAGAATTACCCTACAATCCAGCAATCGCACTACTGGGTATTTACCCAAAAAATACAAAAATGCTAATTCATATAGATACATGCACTCCTATGTTGATAGCAGCATTATTTACAATACCCAAATTATGGAAGAAGCAGCCCAAGTGTCCATTGATTGATGAATGGATAAAGAAGATGTGGCATATGTGTGTATAATATAATGTAAATATATATATATATAGGAGTATTATAATATATATATATAATGGAGTATTATTCAGCTATAAAAAAGAATGCAATCTTGCCATTTGCAAAGACATGGATGGAGCTACAGAGTATAATGTTAAGCAAAATAAGTCAGAAAAAGACAAATACCATGATTGGGCACCTGGGTGGCTCAGATGGTTAAGCGTCTGCCTTCGGCTCAGGTCATGATCCCAGGGTCCTGGGATCGAGTCCTGCATCGGGCTCCCTGCTCAGCGGGGAGCCTGCTTCTCCCTCTGCTTCTCTCTCTCTCTCTGTCTCTTTCTGTCTCTCATGAATAAATAAATAAAATATTTAAAAAAAAGACAAATACCATGATTTCACTCATATGTGGAATTTAAGAAATAAAACAAATGAGCAAGGGGGAAAAGAGAGAGAGAGAGACAAACCAAGAAACAGACTCTTAGTTATAGAGAATTGATGGTAATGAGAGGGGAGGGAGGTGGGGAAATAGGTTAAATAGGTGACAGGGATTAAAAGGTGCAGTTTTGTGATCAACACTGGGTAATGTATAGTACTGTTGACTCACTGTATTGTATACCCAAAAACAATATAACACTGTATGTTAACTAACTGGAATTAAAATAAAAAATTCCAAAAAGTAGAGAAAAATACTATGAAATAAAAAATAATGTAAATATTAGCTATATTTTTTAATATTTTATGGCATTACTTTAAATATTTGACATTGTTGTATAAAAATTACATATTTTTACACTTAAATCATATTCTCTGCTACAAAGTGTCAGGTTGAAGTCTAATTTATTTTTCCCCTTTCAAACAGTTGTTCCTATACCATTTATTAAAAACATACAGTTAAGTTTTATTTCAGATTTTTTTTAGATCTAGGAATTTTAGTTTCTTTTTATTTTTTTATTTTTTTTTTTAGTTTCTTTTTAGACTTTCTATATCTTTCTTGAAATTTCTTATTTTTCCCCATTATTTCCATCTTTTTCTGTAGATTCCTTAACATTAATTATAGCTATTTTAAAGTCTGTGTCTGCTAATTTCATGGTCTGAAATGATCTATTCTATTTCTATTAATTGTATTTTTTCTCATGACTATAAATTACATTTTGTTTCTTCATATCTCTAGATTTTTTTTTATTGTATACTGAACACTGCAAGTGATACACTGTAGAGCTTTTTTTTTAAGCCACAGCTATCTGAAGGGTAACCCCCTGCCCAGTAGAATGCAATTGAACCTAATACAGTATGCTTGTTTGGGTTTGTTTATGAGCTATTCTAACCTGTTGCTCTGTTTACCCCCCCATTTGGATTTCAATACAAAAGTCTGCTATTTTCCTCTGAAGAGTATTGAGTTTTGTTCCAGCAAACAATTAAATTAGAGGAGGATCACTTTGAGAGTGTGGAGGTACGGTTTCAGGCTTTGTTAAAGCAGGTCCCACTTTAGTGTACCCTTACACTTGAGACATGGTTTTTACTCCTAAGCTAAGACCCTCCAGGTTCCATGGACAGTCCGAAGTATTTTCCAAATACCATTAAATTGGTAGGACTCAAGCTGCAAACTCTACCTTCCCAGTATCCAGACAGCTGCTAAAAATCTCTGGGCATCTCTGCTGTTTTCTCTGGAGTAGGTAGGGACAGGATGGACCATGGGGTGGCAGGTGGGAGATGGCTAGAGTCTTGTTCCACACACGTGCATTCAGCCCAGGATTTAACAGTTTATACACAGATTTTGGGGCTCCCCTTTGTGTCTCTCTCCTTTCTGGGATTTCCTCTAATTTTTAATTAAAGTTCTTCTTTGTATAATAATTGCAGGAGAAGTAAGCAGATACAAATACTTCGGGCTGCTCATCTGCAAATGTCTTCCTTACTCCTCCAATGAACAGTAGCTTTCCAGGGAATGTACTCTCTCTACCAAAACTGTGTTGACATTTCTTCCTCATCTTCCAGCATTTAGTTTTGCTGAAGAGAAGTATGACAAGTGATTTTTGTCTTTTATAGGTTTTTCTAATTGGACACTTAAAGGCATTCCCTTTTATTTTTGAAATTCAATTTGCTGGAATATGTCACTTTTTATTAACTTTGGTATTTTACGGACCCCTTTTCTCAACCCTCAGAAATAAGAAGTGTGTATGTATTTATTTTTATATTTTTGTAGTTTGATTTTTTTTATTTGTGGCAGTGTTTCCCAAAATTTCTGTATCATTAAAATCACTTAATGTTCTTATTTTTAAAAATAGATATACCTAAGCACAAACCCCAGCATACCGGACTAGCAATTTTGAGGAGAGGACACAAGAAGCAGAAATTTTACACCAGTGTCCAGGAGGCTATTACACTGAAACATATTTGGGAAACAGTTTCATGTATTTTTTATTATGACTATATATGATTTTCTGGATCTAGCCTCCATTTCCTTTATACCCTATTCCTTTACTTTCTTCCTCTATGTTCTCTGATAGAAGAACAGCTCAAGAAACTAATTCGCCAACCTACTTTTCTGTGGTATCTAATGTGGCTCAATGACTCAAATGTTTTTTCAAATTCAGTAATCATGAGTTACCGGAAATAAAGCTTTCCTAATTTCCAATTCTATTTGTACAATTGCAGGATCACCTTGAATCTTGTTGAATAGACACATTAGATTTTTTTTTAAAGATTTTATTTATTTATTTGAGAGAGCGAGAGAGAGAGAGAGAGCACATGAGAGGGGGGAGGGTCAGAGGGAGAAGCAGACTCCCTGCTGAGCAGGGAGCCCGATGCGGGACTCGATCCTGGGACTCCAGGATCATGACCTGAGCCGAAGGCAGTCGCTGAACCAACTGAGCCACCCAGGCGCCCTAGATTTTTTTTTCTTAATTTGTCATTTTTCTTAAAGAAGTCAGTTCCACGGGGATCATCTTGTCTGATTTGTCTTCTCCCTTTGGACTACTGAATCATTTCATGTATACATTGATTTCGTTAGACTTATAAATCCAGAGACACGGACTTCTCTACTTGTTATAGAGAGGATATGTTTGTGTCTTTATGCAGACCAAAAGGGAAAGGAAAAGCAATGACACTTTCTATAATTTTGCCTGCACGCTATGGTAATTATTCAATGAAATAACTAGCAAGGACACTTAACATGTTATTTGTAATGGATCTTCCTGTGAGGAGGAGGGCTGTATCCCCAGATAGCTTAGAGATGCCCTACAAATATCATCAAGAAAATACCCCTTATGGGGGATGGAAGGAAACTGAGGTAGGAGCAAAACCTCTCAATGTATATATTTTGATACTATTTTAATTTTTTGAAATATATGAAAGTACTGTTCATTCAAAAACTGAATAAAATTAATGTAAAATAGTATACAAAGTTTAAAGGCACAAGGTAGGAGCAGTGGGTGCAGCCCTACCAAAAGGATTTGGTTTTTTTAAGCAACAAAAATTATCTTCTTTATCAATGGAATTGAGTGATCACTCAATTCTAGTTTGTTTAGATCCTTTAGCCAAAAATCAGCTTTTAAATAAGTCTCTGAAAATTCCCTTGAGATTTTCTCTACTATGTTCACTCTTTAGTAAAGTAACTATGCCCATTGGTATTTGTACTGCTCTGTTAAGAAGCCATTTAAGTTTCAGAAAAGCAACAAGGTTAGGCAAAGGAAAATCAGAGTCCTTGATCAGTACACTTAGAACAAGCATACCAATTTCTAGTCCCATGTTTCCTAAAGAAAGAACTTTAACATATATGTTTTATTATCACCCATGCCAAGTTTCACACATCATGATGGAATTTTCAAATAGTCATATATATTCTTAAAAAACAACCTTCCCCAGATGGTAGAGTGAAATACTGCTACATAAAGTCCTATCTTGCTTCCAAACTGTATAAATTAAAGGAATATTGATCTTAAAATCCTAGTATAGTAAATAATTGAAGCTTTAGCCTGCAATGCCACTGGCATTGTTAGGAGTTTTGTCTTCATAATGCCCTCCCAAGCAAGCACTTAAATAGTCAAGCCTATTATCTCTTTATAGAGATCAACTCTGTCAACTTAATCGACAGATTTCTTTAAGCACAGATCTCTTCAGTCTGCTTACTCGCTGTGGCATTGTGATGACAAAATGCACCATATTATCCAAACACTCATTTAAGGTAGCTATAAACACCTGCCTACAAGATGAATGCAGGTGCAAAAGGGGCAAAATCTTCTTACCAACTCTTAGTTTTTGTTATACATACTAGTCTGAAGTAAAAAACTGAGTATTCATTGGAGAAATGGCAGGACATGAATTCACTGATATTAATTGCCATAATACCAACACCACCAATACTTCTCCTCTGACAAATTGAAAATAGTCTTCATTTTATAATATACTGTTTAAGAAGATGATATTTTAAACAAACAAAAAAAAAGTGGCAACGTAGGCATTAGAATTCTGCAGGAGAAAAAGTGATAGCTGCTTCTTACGAAAATATTTGCAGATTTAAGTTGAAATCACTTATTAGTAAAAGTAATGGGAGTATACTGATGAATATAAGGTATGAGCATTATTTCACATTATCTAGCATGAAGAAAAAAATAGTTCTTTTGGTGACAGAAGCTTTCTCAGGTTTTTTTTGTTTGTTTTTTTCTTAGAAAAAGCATAGGACTGGAAAAAAGAAGGCCAAAGCAAACTGCTCAGCAGGTGTCTGGCATATAGCAACTTAGTAAGTGTTCACTGAATCAAAATCAGAATTGGGTTCTGAATCTGTCACTTACCACTTTGTGATCTTGGATATTTTGCTTCTTTATCACACAGCTATCTCATGTAATATAAACAGAATATTCCTCACAGAATAAAATGTTACAGCATACATAAACATTTGAATTGTTTAAAAGGAGCATATTATCACAACATTTTACTATCTGCTTCACTTAGAAATTGTCTTATTTTGAGATACCAGAACCGTGTTGGAACAAGCCTAATACTCAGCTATTTGCTCAAATTTACATGCTTGTGTGGACAAAACATTAACATAATTGATAGGATTTCATCATTTGGCATTATTAGATAGACTAAAAACAAGCTGAATTCTGCAATTTTCTGTTTATTCAATGATCTGAAGTTCCAGCAACAAAGAGTTTCCACAGTCCCATTCAGCCTTCCTTGTACTTGAGCAGAATATTAGAAGTAGAATGGGGGGCTAGTGGTTCTGCTAGGATCTAACCCTGGAGAGGGTTCTCTGTATCCCATAGACACAAAACTGAGTCTCCCTTCTTTATTCAGTGCTCCCTCCTAGTTTGTCTTGGTTTTCCAAGTATTTTCCAGATCCCATCCACTGCTGCAATCAGTACTTACCCTGAGCCCCGGTTTTCTTGATTGGGGTCCTGATGTCCTGCCTAGTTCTTACTGGTATCCTCCTAGCAAAATTCAGACTCAATTCTCTCTACTCATCTTCCCCTATTCTATATCCAGTCATGTACAGGCATTGCCTGGAGACTTGATTCAGCCTGAACTAACCTGAGAGCTATCTCATTACCACCTGACTATTAGCTGATCCAATAATTACCCCAAACTCATTTTCAGCTGTTGGCCCTGAGTCCTACCTCACTGATAAAATTGAAGCAATTAGAGGAGCACTTCCAGATCTCTACCTGCATCTATGCCTATATGTTCTGCCTTCTTGCCTGTTACTAGAGATGAACTCTCTCTACTTCAATCTAAAACCAATCCATCCACATGAATAATGGATTCTATCTCTTCTTTACTACTCAAGGACATCTTTCTAGCAATTCTCTTCTGTCTGTAACACATCAAGAAACGTTCTCTGCTATTAACATATAAATGCACAGTTATGTATCCCATACTTAAAAAAAGTTCCTTTCTCTATTTGCTGCCAGGTAACACTATATTGTTTGGCTTCCCTAGAGCAAAATTCCTTGAAAGTATTGTCTACACTGTCTCAATTGCCCTCCTCCCATTCTTCCTTAAACTATTAAATGTGTCTTTTATGCTGAACTTCACGCAAACTATTCTTACCTGGGTCACCTATAACATCCACATTGCCAATTATTTCTCAATCCTCATCCACCTTCGCCTATGGACAGTATTTCGTAGGGGAGAGTCCTTCTCCTTGATACACCTGGCAACTCTACTCTTCCAGTGTAAGAATCATCCTTCACCTGGGATGAGAAAAATCCAGGAAATCTCTTGGCTCTGCCCTCAAAATATATCCTTGGGATATATATTTTGAAAACATTCACCACCACACATTGCCAACCCAACTAGAGCCATCATCATCTCCCTTTTGATTTATTTTAAAGATTTTATTTATTTATTTGAGAGAGAGCACAAGTGGGGAGAGGGAGAGCAGACGCCCTGCTGAGCAGGGAGCCTGACTCTGCTAATCCCAGGACCCTGAGATCTTGACCTGAGCCAAAGGCAGACACTTAACCCATTGAGCCACCCAGGCACCCTTTCCTTTTGGATTATTGCAATGATCTTCTAACTGGTCTTCCGATTTCCATCCTTGCCACATTACAATCTCTTTTCAACATGTCAGCTAAGGCAAGCTCTTTAAAATGTAAATCATTTACATTTATATGTCCCTCCTTCAAAATCTTCCAATGGCTTCAGTCTCATTCAAAATAAAACCAAAGGCTTTGAATCATTTACAGGGACCTACAGGATATGATCACCAGTCCTCTCCCCTGAGACATTCCCCTCATTTGTTCTGCTCCAGGACACAGGCCTTTTTGTTTTCTCAAACTTACTGCCAGAAGAACCCTTCTCCCTTTATGGTAGTGCGCCCCTCTCATTGCTCATTTATGCCCCCAAGTTTTCTGTGGGTGTAATGCTTGGAGGAATCTAAAGATGTACAGAACCCCAGCTGCAAGGGAGTCCCAAAGTGTAATGTGTAGAAGGCTATTTCTGTAATATAAGAAGGCCATATAGAAGATGGATGAAATGATGCTGAGTAGGGCAATCTAGTTTCTATATTACAGCGATGAATAACTAGAGTTTAGTGGGGAGAAAAGGTAGTGGAAATCATAATTTACTTTCCAACAATGCATGAAAATAAAGAGGCTGCCTTTGGGTATGAAATCAACAAAATAGCATACTTACATTGAAAACAATAACATTAATTATACATGATAATTTGAATAGTATAAAAGATACATCTTATGTAAACTATTCAGGAGAATGCCAGATTTATTAGGTCCTTTATAAATATGTACTCTGTCTCATTGTCATAATTTACAGAAGTGATATATAAAATTTCCATTTCAAAATCTAACAGAATTTTAAGAAACTTCCCTGGTGAAATTTTTAAATAAATGTGCTTACTTCTGGTATTAAATAAAGAGATAATAATGACTGGCTCAATACCCCAGGCATAACCATAGATAAATTCCAAGAACTTGGTATCTCTGTTTATAAGACCATTTTGATTCTGCTTTAAATTAAAAGATGTGGTTATTTGAAATAAAGTATAAGAAGAGTATATTAAATGAAAGTGGGCAACATACATTAGTCATCTTTTCATGGCAAGTTTTATAGTTCAATAATTCTGAAATCCAACGGTAACATCAAAGTACCGACTTACTTTCTGCTATTGCTGCATTTCTTCCACACCACGACACTAGTCCTTTCAGATCCTATTCAATCACTGATGAAACTGCCAACCCAGCTCAAAAAATGCTTTACTATTGTATTATTTCCAGGATTTTTGTGGCACTTTTTTGGAAACAGGTTTGCTACCCTATCCAGTTTCCCCTACACATTCCAGACTATCATCATTCACAATGCTCTACTTCAGATTTATTTCCAATATTCTTTTTCCTGGGACTAGCAAAAATAATATAAATAATTTCTCCATTGTTTTCTATGGGATAGGGTGGTAGTTCCTTTTGCTGTACTTTCTTACTAAATGCTATTTTATACATTTTATAGTTTCCTGAACATAGTTAATTGATTGAATACATATTGGTGTTGATAATAGGGTAATGAAGATCGCTTTGTTGGCTTCACTGAAGAAGATAGTAAGCAAATAAAAATGATAAATTCTTCGTCTCAAGATTGGCCTCAGTCTAACAAGTAATGCTCCAACAAGCTTTCTCCCTTTTCACCTGGTGACAGTAGCGACTGTTGGTTGTTAAAGAAAGCAGTTGACAAATATTCTGCATTTACTAAATGAGAAGAATATTTTGGAAAATAGATTCAAATAGTAATAATTTTTGTTGTAAGTTATGAATATATAAAACATACCACTGCACTTTAATATCTTAGTGCTAATTAGCAGTACAACATCTAGGAGATGGAGCAGCCCCAGCTGGGGCATTAGTCTTTGCCTGAGTGTGGCTTATAATTTATTGTGGGATACAGACTGTAATCAAATAATAAATAAATACAAATTACTTCAAAGTACTTCAAAGCGCAGAACCTGCTTATAACTGGGGGCTTTGAGTAAGATTAGTGAGGCAAATTTCAAGTAACACTTGAGCTTGGATACAAAAGACCAGTCGGAATTAATCAGGTACAAAGGGAAGGTAAGAGGAGTCTAGGCAGAAGATACAGCAAACGAAAAACCCTTGGGGTGGGAAGAGCAATTCAAGTAGTAGACATTGAGAGAAGGTCAGGGTGAATGCAGAGAAAGGGGGCACATGTGAAGGGGCCAGACTATGAAATGGCTTATTAAAGAGATTGGTTTTTATCCTAAGAAAAACTAGAAAATTATTTGAAGATTTGTATGTAGGCGGGTAACAGCTGCATTAAAAAAACAAATACGCTGGCTGTAGCAAGGGGAAATAAACTGCAGGAAGGCACGGAGAAAGGTTCAAACATAAACACTGCAGATAATACTACACTTTATTTAGAGAGATGTGGGCGAAATAAGATATTTAACACTTCCTAAAGTAGGTTTCATGACACCAATGCAAAATGTCCATAGGGCCAAGTATTCCATAATCTAATAATTTTGGGAAATGCTGCTTACTATTGCCCCCTCTTGGAGATCTGCAGCCAATGTAGCTTATTAAAGACTAATACTGTGAAAGAATTCAGCTAGAAAACAAAGCATATTTAACTTGGTGAAACCCATAATAGCTTGACTGACTCTAACCTTAAAATTTACTACACACAAAACACAGATAAGGATGTAGACTACCTCCTATAGATAGAGGCTATCTCCTCAAAAGACACAGAACAGGATTTTAGTAGATGACACTAACTTTTCACATTGCTATTACAGAAAAATATTTTCCCTTAAGTTTTTAAGAATAATATTGGAGAAAAAACAAGAATATAATTTATAACATTAGACTATTGCAACTATACAAACATGAAATAATTTTAGGAGTATTAAAAAAAAACAGTGACAGGGCGCCTGGGTGGCTCAGTCGGTTAAGCGACTGCCTTGGGCTCAGGTCATGATCCTGGAGTCCCGGGATCGAGTCCCACATCGGGCTCCCTGCTCAGCGGAGAGTCTGCTTCTCCCTCTGACCTTCTTCCCTCTCATGCTCTCTCTCTACCATTCTTGCTCTCAATAAATAAATAAAAAAAAATCTTAAAAAAAATAAATAAAAATAAAAAAACAGTGAATAATGGAGATAGGTTTACTTCTAAGGAACTGTTGTGTGGAAAAAAAAGTAATTTAAATATACACATTTTAAAATGATAAAAATTATTACATACCTCTAAAAATATGAAATACATGTTCAAGCAGTAGCAAGCTTCCAAGCTATCCTTGATGATCCATGATTCCTTTTTTTTTTCCAGTTCAGAGAGAATTTAATATCCTGAAAATAGAAGGTGTTTACATAGGCATTAGGTTTCACACTTAAGACTTCGTAGCTTTAGAAAGAATTAGAACACAGTATTTCTCCAATCCTGATAATCAGCATCCAAAACAAATAGGAGTTCATGTTTAAAATGTGAGTATCTAGACCCACCACAAAAAGTAATCAGTAATATTTTTAATTTTTAGACTACTTTTTGTTATGGTATTCTTTTTTTTTTCCTCAAATTTTTATTTAAATTCTAGTTTGTTAACATATAGTGTAATATTGGTTTCAGGAATAGAATTTAGTGATTCATCACCTACATATAATACCCAGTGCTCAACACAAGTGCCCCCCTGAATACCCATCACCCGTTTAGCCCATCCCCCTCCCTCCCGCCTCCATCAACCCTCAGTTTGTTCTCTATAGTTAAGAGTCTCTTATTGTTTGTTTTCCTCTATCTCTTTTTTTTCCCCTTTCTCCTATGTTCACCTGTTTTGTTTCTTCAATTCCACATGAGGGAAATCACGGTATTTGTCTTTCTCTGACTGACTTGTTTCCCTTAGCATAATACACTCTAGCTCCATCTACATGGTTGCAAATGGCAAGATTTGATTCTTTTTGATGGCTGAGTAATATTCTGTTGTATGTGTATGTGTGTGTGTGTGTATATATATACCCATTCATCAGTTGATGGACACTCGAGCTGTTTCCATAATTTGGCTATTGTTGATAATCACACTTCCTGCTATTTATGCCCTTGTTTAATACTCTTCTATGCTGAATCATGCTACTTTTGACCAAGAGAATGTAGTGGGAGTGAATTTCGAAGTGAGGTAATAAAGAACACTACAACTTCCACTTTGGGTGTTTGGGTTCTTGGATTGCTTACTCTGGGTGAAGTCAGCCACTATGTCATTAGGTCGTTCAAGCTACCCATTAGAGAGACCCAGGTGGAAGAAGCTGAGGTCTCTGAGACCAATAGCCACCATCAAATTGCCAGCCAACTGAGTGAGCCACTTTACAGCAGATCCTCCAGCCCAAAGCATGCTTTGAGATGACCACAGCTGCTTGAAAGACCCCAAGGAAGCACTGCCTGGTTGAATCCTTTCCAAATCTGTGGCCTACAGAAACCATGAAAGATAATACAGCATTGTGATTTTAAACCACGAAATTTAGGAGAATTTTTAAAAGCAGCAATAGGTAACTATTGAACTATAGGTAACTAAACAATAGGTAACTAAAGAATTCTGCATACAGAATTCTTTTAGAAAACAAAGTTGTTCTGATACTTTGTCAAGAGCTGTATATTGTCAATTAAGCATTAATGTATGTGAAAACATTTTACTTGCCTTCCAAATTAGGTTATACTATTCTCTTCAGGAAGAAATCTCCAAGGATATCACCTGCTAATCTGCAGAAGGGGAGTAGGGGTGGAGAGAATTCAAGATTTCATAATATAGGGGCGCCTGGGTGGCTCAGCTGGTTAAAGATCTGCCTTCGGCTCAGGTCATGATCCCAGAGTCCTGGGATCACCCAGGTGTCATAAGGCTCCCTGCTCAGCGGGGAGTCTGCTTCTCCCTCTCCCTCTGACCACTGCCCCTTTTATTTATTTAAATAAATAAAATCTTTAAAAAAAAAGATTTTGTGATATAACATCCCAGATGCTAATGTATAACCCCTCTTCTTTAGTAGAAGCAAATTGTCACAGAAGTAGGTCTTTAAAAGACTGTCAAATCTTGAATAGGATAAGCCTTCTCTGATGATGAATATGACATAAAGGCTTTGAAAACTGTGTTAGCCACTGCAAATGAAGTGAAATTTTTCACAAGGTGAACAGAATGAATCTCACACTTTGCAAGGTTTTTCCCTTAATAGCATCCACTCAACTCTTTCCATTCCTATTTCCTATATAGCCTACTCAATTAGGGATAATAGGGGCCTGAGAAAGAATATAATTCATTTCCACAATCCCAACTCTTCATTTTATCTCAACCTTGTTCCTCACTGCTTACCTTATGCTTCCAACAGAGAAAAACAGATCCTGAGTTGTTGTTTTTTTTTTTTTTCCCATCCTCTTTCTTCCCCACACTCCCAACCACTTGGGTAAGTCTTATTTGAGTAAGAGCATTGCTCCAAATCAGAAACACTTGGAGGAAAATGTGACAAGGCACAACTACAGACAATCTATAAGTAAAATGAACCTCTGCATAAGATTTGACTACTTTACTTTTCAGTATATTCACTTTTATTTATTTTAAAATTATCTTGACTAAGAAACTCTGTGAAAATTCTATATTCATTGAAATTGTTAAATACAAAGTCTGTTTTTATTTATAAAAAAGATATTCAACCTCCTGTTCCCATTTTGACATGTAAAAAGCTTGGAAGTAGTGACTCTTATTCTTACACTAAGAAAAAAGCTGAACAAACTGGAAATCAATGACTTTTCTTGGATCCATTAGAGAGCTAAAGTCACAGGGCAAACGGCTACAAATCTGGAGCCATAAGGTGAATACAGAGAATCACATAAAAGATCTGTTGGAGGGGCGCCTGGGTGGCTCAGTTGGTTAAGCGAGTGCCTTCGGCTCAGGCCATGATCCTGGGGTCCCGGGATCGAGTCCCACATTGGGCTCCCTGCTCAGCAGGGAGTCTGCTTCTCCCTCTTCCCTCTCGTGCTCTCTATCTCTCATTCTTTCTCTCTCTCAAATAAATAAATAAATAAATAAATCTTAAAAAAAAAAAAGAGATCTATTGGAGTAGAAGCTGCTGGACCCATAAACTGGTAGAAACACTTAAATGGTAATTTTAGTGAATTGCTGGAGGCTGAGCCTGGACTAATTTGAGATCGAGAACACTTGAGAGGGTGGGGGGGGGTTTGCACAGCTTTAAATGTTTTGCTCCCAGGAACTCTACCAGGTTCTCACAGTGAAGATCCAAGAAAAGCCCCCTCACAGTTCTAGCAGGGGGAGGAGAAAACTAACCATTTTGAAATATGCCCTGAGTTTTTCTCCATGACAAAGGGAAAAGGCTTTATAAAATCCTCATCTCCCTTGGGAAAAGTGTAATTATCCAACTCCACTCCCTTCTAGCCTTCCTGTCTCACCTAAGGGGAGGGGGAAAAAAGGGCAAAGAGATACTTGTGAAGGTCACAGTCCAGGGATACAGGTCTACTGAAAGACTGAGTTTTAATTGCAACATTATGGAAACTTTCCCTTGCCCTACACCTTACCGCCACCGCAACAGAGCTCCAGGAATACCAGTGGAAGGAGCTAAAAAAAAAAAGCTCCTATTTAAGAGGAGTTATTGGGGAAATAAGAGACAAGCGGGCGGGGGAGGAGCAAAAACAATGATACTAGAGGAAGCTGAAGCTCTTGACCCCACAGCTACAGCAAACATTAAACAAAATCCAGCTCCTAACCACATTAGTGTAAAGCCTCATAGTTAAACCTTATATATCTCAGTTTCTATTACCTATACATCATACTTGACTTTAAATAAAAATTTACAATGCATGTTGGGGTGGCTGGGTGTCCCAGTTGGTTAAGCCTTCCACTCTTATATTCGGCTCAGGTCCTGGTCTCCTGCAAAGTGAGATCAGCCCGCCCCCCCACCCCCCCCCCCC
>NW_027397084.1:23039004-23052549 GCF_003265705.2 Callorhinus ursinus
CCCGCCCCCCCACCCCCCCCACCCACCCCCCCGCCCCAGGCTCCGTGCTCAGCAGGGAGTTTATTTGAAGATTCTCTCCCTCTGACCCTCCACCCATTTGCACTGCATGTGCCCCTGCTCTGTCCCTCAAATAAATAAATAAATAAATCTTTTTTAAAAAAACAGTTACAATGCATGCTAAAAGGCAAGGAAAAACTATTTGAAGAGACAAAGCATCAGAACCAGACTCAGGACACAGATTTTGGAATTATCAGATAAGGAATTTAAAATCATGATGATTAATATGTTCAGCACTCTACTAAAAAAAGCAGACAACAGGCAAGAACAGATAGGTAATGTAAGTAGAGAGATGGAAACTCTAAGAAAGAATCAGAAGGAACCACTACAAATCAGAAATACAGTAACAGAAATGCAGAATGCTTTGATAGGCTCATCAGTACATTGGACATGGAAAAGGAAAGAATCTGTGAGCTTGAAAATATATCAATAGAAACTTCCAAAACTGAAAAGCAAAGATAAAATAGAATCAAGAAAAAAAAAAAAAAAACCAGAATATCCAAGAACTGTGGAACAATTTCAAAGGTGTAAAATATACTTAGTTGAAATTTCAAAAGGAAAAGACAGGGGTGCCTGGGTGGCTCAGTGGGTAAGCACTTGCCTTGGACTCAGGTCATGATACAGGGGTCCTTGGATTGAGCCCGTGTCCAGCTCCCTGCTCAGCCAGAGCCTGCTTCTCCTTCTTCCCCTGCTTGTGCTCTCTCCCTCTCTCTCTCTGTCAAATAAATAAAATCTTAGGAAAAAAAAAAAGGACAGAGAGATGGAAGAAAAAAAGAATATTTAAAGTATTAATAGCTAATAATTTTCCAAAATTAATGATAAATACCAAGCCACAGGTGCAAGAAGCTCCGATAAAGCAAATATAAAATAAGTAGTATAACAAAATAAAATAAACAAACCTAAGAATGTTATATTCAAACTGTAGAAAACCAAAGACAAAAAGAAAATCTTGAAAGAAGTCAGAAGTGGTGGGAGCACATCTTACCTATAGAAATCAAGGATATGAGTTACATTGCACTTCTCACTTGAAAATATGCAAGCAAGAGGAGAGTAGAATAAAATATTACATTGTTGAAAGAAAAAAGCCACTAACCTCAAATTCTATACTAGTGAATTTATCCTTCAAAAATGAAAGAGAAATAAAGCCTTTCTTAGACAAGCAAAACTACCTACAAGAAATGTTAAAAGTTCTTCCTGGAGAAAAAAAATTATATATATATATATGTTAGAAACTTGGATCGATGGAAAAAAAAAAAAGAGCATCAAAGAAGGTAAAAACAAAATCTAGATTTTTAATTTTTCTTATTAGTTGATCCAATAGATAACTGTTCAAAATAATACTATTGTGTGATAATAGCATATGGGTAAGTGAAATGAAGGACAGCATTGTTATGAGGAATGAGAGGGAGAAATTGAAAATGCTTTGCTATAAGGTATGTGTGCCAATTTAAAGTAATATATTTTTATTTGAAAGTTGACTGAACAGCACTTGGAAATCTATAGATCTAACTGACATTTATAGAATACTCCATCCAAGGGAACCCCTTCAGGTCCCCTCCCTCCTCAGGAACTTTGTACTATTACTTTGCTATCACTCAATAAACCTTGCTTTGCTGCCCACCACTCTGTCTGGTCTACCTCTTCATTCTTTGAAGCAGCATGACCAAGAACAGTGGGCCCCGAAAGAGAAATAAATCCTCCAAAATTTATGGGGGCTCGCCCGGATATCCACCACCATTAAGGAGAACTAACTGTGAGTAGTGGGTAGCAAGTCTCTCTCCTTCTCTCTCACCATTTTGTTTGTTGAAACAATGGGCACCCATCAGTCATGTAAGAGTGATTAGCATGGCTTGTAGATGGGTAATTCCCCGACCAAGACCCTTACTCCTTAAGAGTCCCTTCCTGGCACTATAGGCCACGAAGAGTTTCAGGCCTGTAAATCACTCGATATCATTTACAGGCCTGATACTTCCTGATTTTAACTGGCGAAGGCAACTCATTTTTTTGTTCTGAGGTATGGCCACAATATCCATTAACTTCTAAGGGAGTCTTAAGGACTCCTTTAGGGCCCCTTCCTGGCATTAGAGGCTATAGGAAGAGTATCAGGCCCATAAATTGCTATATCTCTTACTTGGATGCCTTCCCGGTTTTAACTGGATGAAGGCAACTCATTTTCTTTTGTTCTGGGGTATGGCCACAATACAAGTTGGAGAATGAGACATGGCCACCTGAGGGAATTTGCCTTCCTCGTTTTAACTGGGAAAAGGTGGCTCATTTTCTTTTGATTCTGATCTCAGTAATGTAGGATTGATCCAGCCTCCCGGTATCTCTTCTGGACCCCACCCTAGGGGGCAGGGGATTGGGAGGTGGTGGGGGAGGGCAGGGAACAAAGGAACATCACACCCACTTCAAAAGTAGATAGGCAAATGGAGTCCGCCGGGGAATCTCCACCCCTGGCTCCATCCTTCCTATGGTAAGATCAGATCCCCGTTTGGGTCCTACCCTATCTTGGAACCCCTGCTGGTGCTCGAGTGCTTCACCCTCTGCAAGAACAGGTAGTGCTCCAAGGGGGACCAAGGGGAGATGCCACCACAAGAGAAGACCTGAGATGAAGGGTCACCTCAAGTTTTTCCAAACTTGGATGTAATGCTTCTGTTAAATCAGGCCCTCTCTGAAGCAGAAAAATATGGGGTTCTGGCCACTGCTGAAAGATATGGGGATAAAGGGATGGGTGAGCCCATGGGTGGCTTCAGTTTCCAACTGGAGCCCCAGCTGCACCTTCTCAAGACCCCAACTGGGGATCCTCTAAAGACCTCAGTTAGGATCCTAATGATCCCCTTGGAAATTGGTATCGCTGTCACTTCCAAGTCCACATCATAGAGGGATTTAACAGTACATGGGGGTTTCTCCCTCATTCATTTCCCAGGTTAATGGCTATAAGTGGAGCCAACTGTGGTTAGTCTACCTCAGGACTGAGACTTTAAGGAATATTCCCAAGCAGCTACTGAAACTCCCTTTGTTTCAGGGAAATTCCCTGTCTTCTCCAGCCTGACATGGACTGCATATTTCCACTTTGGTGGAAAAAACATGGTGTCTGCTTGTCTGTCGACCTGATGAGGTTTAGAACCAGGAACGATTCTATCTAGGTTTGCTGAAGGTCAAATAAGCTCAAGTTAAAATGGTGGTTAATCTTGTCTCTCTCAAAGTTTTCAGGGGGTAATTGTTAAGAAAGTTTTGCTTGGATGACAAATGGGATTACATCTAGGTCTTTTCCAAATAGGATAAAGTGCTAAAGCATTGATTACCAGACAGATTTGTGCTTTTAAAGGATATTTGGGTCTGTTGGTAAAAAAAATGGTGGTTAATCTTATCTCTCTTAAAGTTTTCATGGGTAATTGTTAAGATAATTTCCAAAGTTTCTGGTAAATGATATTTGGGTCTCTTGGTAAAGATGATGCTGTCAACCCAAACTCAGGAAGAAAACACCAACAGTTTTCTTAGAAAAATTGAGAGAGGTCTCATTATCTCCCCAGTTCTCCCAAGGCGGAGATCATTCTTAAAGCCCAGATATTCGGGAAAAAACTGCAAAAGTTGGCTGTTGGCCCCAAAGGGACCCTGGAAGAGCTCTAATGAGTTGTCAACAGGTCTTTTACAGTCAGGACCAAGAGAAGAGTGAGGAACAGAAGCTAAAGAGAAGTCTGAGGCTTTGGTTGTGGCCTTGCATGCTGTTGCCAGCTTGGCCTCCCAAGGCTCTGGTACCAAATGCCATCTCTGTGGCCACCCGGGACACTGGAAGTGAGAATGCCCCCAATGGCAAAAACCAAGGCCATGTAACCCTTGTCCCACTTGTGGAGGTGGACACTGGAAATCTGAATGCCCTCAGGGACCTCAATCTGTGAGGGCTCAAGGGGCCAGCACCCCTGATTGGGACTGATGGGGCCCGGGGCTCTACATGGTGGCTCCTCTGAAACAGCTCACCATAGGGCACCCAGAGTCTCAGGTAATTTTGGAAATAGAAGGAAAACCAGTCAATTTCCCTCTTGATACTGGAGCCACTTTTCTGTTCTACTCTCTGCCCTAAGGCCAACTGTTCAATCAGTGTTGTTGTTAAGGGTGTCACGGGGTGACCCATAAGCCAAATTTTTGTCTTGCCTTCTGGGATGCACCTGGGGAGATTCAATTTTCCCTCACTCTTTCTTAATGCCTAAGAGCCCTACACCTTTCTTAGGTAGAAGTATTAACTCTCATATTGATAGCCCCTGGGCAGACTAGCAGTTGCCTCCCCTTAATAAAGGCTGATATTAATCCCCAGGTCTGCACAACTCAGGCTGAAATGCTTTGGGCCTCAACAGCAGTGCCCATTCTCATACACCTTAAGGACCCCACAACTTTCCCTTGCTGGAAAGGTTTTTTGGGCATAACAGGACACTGGATGACAGGTGCAGGGAGGGTTAATCAGATTGAAACAGCCCACTAACAAGCCCATAAAAAACACTAGACTTAGAAACTCTGGTGGCAACCCCTTTGGGTCCCCTCCCTCCTCAGGAGAATTGTAATCACTTTGCTGTCACTCAATAAACTTTGTTTTGCTGTCCAAAAAAAAAAAAAAAAGAACACTCCTTCCAACAACAGAAAAATATACATATTCTTCTCAGGTTGGCATGGAGTATGGCCCAAGATAGACGACATTCTGGGCTATAAACATACCCATTAGAATTTAAAAAAAAAATAGAAATCATACAAAGTATGTCCTTTGATATCAATGGAATTAAACTGGAAATCAAAAATAGCAAGATGGTTTGAAATCTAAAAATATTTAGAGACTAAATAGCATATAAATAACACATAGACCGAAGAAAAAGTTTTAAGAGAAATTTTTAAATATTTGAACTTAAACGACAATGAAAATAAAACATTAAAATTTGTGAAATGCAGCAAAAGCAGTGCTTAAAGGGAAATTTATAGCATTAAATTGCCTAAATTAGAAAATTAGAAAGACCTGAAAACTGATAATCTAAGTTTCCTCCTTAAGAAACTTAGGTGATTGAGTGAGAGAGAGAATATGTGTGTGTGTTGGGGGGGGAGGAATATAAGCCAAAAACAGGCAGAAGAAAAGAATAATTAAATGAGAGCAGAAATTAGTAAAATAAAAATCAGGAAATCAATATAAAAAAACCAACAAAATTAAAACTGATTCTTTGAAAAGCTCAATAAAGTTTATAAACCTATCAGCTAACCAAGAAAAAAAGAGAAGACATAACTTACTAATATAAATAAAAGAAGGCTAATCACTACTGATCCTATGAATATTAAAAGGATAATAAAAAAAATTTTTAAACAACTCTATGACCCCAAATTTGATAACTTAGATGAAATGGACTGATTCCTTGAAAGATACAAACTACCAAACATGATACAAAGAGAAAGAGATAACTTCTATATCTGTTAAAAAAATCAAGTCAAAATACCAGGCCCATATGGTTTTACTGATGTATTTTACCAAACATTTAAGGAAGAAATGATACTGGTCCACCATAGTCTTTCTAACTCATTTCAAAAGGCCATTCTACTACCAAAACTAAATAAAGTCATTGAAAGAAAGGAAAACTGAAAACCACTATCTTGCATGAACATAAATGTAAAAATATTCAACAAAATATTAGCGAATCAAATTCAACAATATATAAAAATCATTATACAACATGGACCAAGTGATATTTATAGCAGGCAGGCATGACTGAAATCAATCAATGTAATCCCCCACATCAACAGGCTAAAGAAGAAAAAGCATATGATATCATCAACTGATGCAAAAAATGCATTTGACAAAATCCAACATCCATTCACAATTAAAAAAAAAACCTCTCAACAAACTAAGAATAGAGGAAAACTTCTTCAACTTGAATAAGAACATCTACAAAAACCCTATAGGTAACATCATACTTATGCTACGAAACTGGATGCTGCCTCCTTAACATTGGGGAGAAGGTAAGAATGTCCCTTCTCACCACGTCTATTCAATGTTGTACTGGAAGTCCTAGCAAGTACAATTAAGACATACATATATATCAAAAGAAGAATTAAAACAGCTCTTTTCTGCAAATAACTTAATTGTCTATATATAATATCCCAAAGAACTGACAACAAAACTCTTGAAACTAATAAGCAATTATAGTAAGGTTACAGGATATGAGGTTTATACATGAAAGTCAATTGCTTTCCTACATACCAGAAATGAACAATTGGAATTTGAAGTGAAAAATACAATACCATTTACAATACCACCAAAAAAAATGAAGTACATAAGAATAAACCTAATAAAATATGCAGAGTTTGTATATTTGTGAAAAACTACAAAATTCTGATTAAAAAATTAAAAATATATCTAAATACATGTAAAGGTATTCCACAGTCATTGACTGGAAAACTCAATATTGTTAAGATTTCAATTGTTCCCAATTTGACCTATAGATTCAAAGCAAATCATTACCCAACTAGCTATTGTATGGATATAAGGAAACTGATTCTAAACTTTATATGGAAAGACAAAAGACCTGGAGTAGCCAACAAACCACTAAAAAAGAAGAATAAATTTTCAGGACTGACATTAACTTCAAAACTTACTAATCTACAGTAATCAGAACAGTGTGGTACTGCCAAAAGAATAAACATTTGGATCAATGGAAAAGAAAAGAGAGCCCAGAAACAGACCCACACAGATATAGTCAAACGATCTTTGACAGAAAAGTAAAGGCAATTCAATGGAGAAGGGAGAGTCTTTTTAACAAACAGTGCTGGAACTAGAAACCCACATTGAAAAAAAGAAGAATCTAGACAGTCTTTATACCCTTCACAAAAATCAAATCAAAAGGGATCGTAGACCTAAATGTAAAGTGCAAAACCATAAGACATCTAGAAGAAAACATAGGAGAAATTTTAGGTGTTCTTGGGCCTGGCAAGGTATTTTTAGATGCAATACAAAAGCACATCCATGAAAGAAAAATGTTGGACTTTATTAAAATTAGAAACTTATGCTCTGTGAAAAATACTACAAAGTGAATGAAGACAGGCCCCAGACTGGGTGATAATATAAGCAAAACACATATGCGATAGAAGACTTGTATTAAAAATATACAAATAAATCAAAACTCAACCATAAGAATACAAGCAATGCAAGCAGAAAATGGGCAAAAGATCTGGAAACCTCGCTATAGGGAACATAAGGATGACAAATAAGCATATGAAAATACGCTTAACATCACTTGTTATTAGAGAATTGCAAATTAAAACAACAACAATATATCACTACATACTTATTAGAATGGCTAAAATCCAAAACCTGATAACACCAAATAACACAGTTACATATTTAGAATTAAGAACTATAGACAAATTTCTTACAATTGCTCTGTTCAAACAAGTGAACCATTAAGAAGGGGCTGAAGACTTGGGGAGGAAGTCCATTTTTCTCTGAAACCTAAAAAAAAAAAAAAAAAATTCTTTGTATCTAGGGAATAAAAGCAGATATGGAACGTATTTGGTTATAGTACTGGGTAGAGTATACACACACACAATTTCTATTTTTCTGATATGGAAAGTAGGGATTAGGCAATATATTTTGAACCAAAAGTAGCAAATAGATACTGCTGAGCCACAAAAAGCCACAAGTTCTCAAATCTTTGATTACCAAAACTGTCAGAAGGCAACAAGACCAACCATTCAGAACATAAGATGTGACAATGTAAGTTATGTGGTTGTGTGAAATGACCAAAGTGGCATTAAATCATTTATGGTTCTCCTCTTCCTTCCCTTCTAAGGCATCATTTTCATTCAGGCTTCCTGGGGTCCTTTATTTCCCTAAGTAGGACTAATGGATGAAGAAATTTGGAAGGTCATTATTAATTAGCTTTAGATTTAAAAAGGCATGGAAAACTGGACAATAAAAGCAAGAACTTGTATTCATCAAAAAATTACTAATAAGAGTATAAAGCAGCACATGAAATGGGAAAATATATTCATAATAGTATATCTTTAAAAAATCTATTCTCATACTCATTTTGGCTGCACATACACTAAAATCAGAATGATACAGAGAAGACGGGCATGACTCCTGTGCAAGGATGACATACAGCTTCATAACACATTCCATAGTTTTGAAAGTTGCTAAGAGAGTAAATCTTAAAAGGTCTCATCACAAAAAAAAAAAAAATTTAATCCTGTAACTGTGTATGGTGATGAATGTTTTAAAAAAAAACTACCTTGAATATATAAAGAGTTCCTATAGATCAACAGGAAAAGAGCACACAAATCCAGTACAAAATGGGCAAAAATTGCTGAACACTTTACAAAAGAAGATATCCAAAAAGCCAATGAAGATAAGAAAAGTTCAACTTCACCACTCATCACAGAAATGCAAGTGAAAACCACAAAGAAGTTCCACTACCGTAATCATGAAAAGGAAAACAAACCAACAACAATGGAAAATAAATGTTCGTGAGAATGTAGAACAATCAGAATGCTCATATACTACTTTACAAGATTAATTAGTACAACTACTTTGTTAAACTGGCAGTATCTGTTAAGGCCCAAGTTGAGAAGAAGGAGTTAAAACAACTGGGTTTTGATCCAATCAATACACTAAGGAAAAGTCCTTGAAAGAAAGGCTCTTGGGGTCATCCAATCTAATCTTCTTCATAAATGGACTTGTGGATAAATAGACTAATGATATTTGCTAGAAGAAGTGACCTTATCTCTGAAATGCCCTTGTCAGGATGTCTTAGTTAAGGATTATCTATAGCAAAAGAACCCAGGGTATATGAGAAATGGCCCTCTGGAGGGTTTTACCTAAGCTACACAGCTCTCTGGCTTCATAATTTAAATGCTCCTGCTGTGTGAAGTGACTTGCAGATGTAGCATAGAGATTTTATCTATTATTCTGAGCCACATGTTGGACAGAAAAAGACAGGTCCTAGGAAACTTTGATGCCTCTCTCTGCTCTTCCTGAAATTGTCTATTGCCTTCAAATTGAAATTATTTAATAAAGTTTGCTAAAGGATAAGATCTCTGTGACTTATGCGGGTCTGATTTGATAATTCCATCCTGTTTGTTAGCTTATACAATTAGACCCAATAATCCCACTTATGGGTAAATGCCAAGCAGTAATCATTCACATGTTCAGCTAAGACCCAGAACTGTTATATTCATTCTTAATGGCCACAAACTGGAAAATATCTAAATGCCTATAAAGAAAAATGGACAAATAGTGGAATGGTCACACAATGGAATGCTATTCAGCAACTAATAACTTCAACTACATGAATTAGTATGGATGCAATTCAAAAACATAATGTTGATTGAATTAAGCCAGACTCAAAGGTATGGTGTGTTTCTAAAAGCATAAAAACAGGCAAAAGTAATCTAAGCTGTTAAATCAGGCAATATTACTCTTGTTGGGGGCTAGTCTCTCAAGATTAGGTTTGTATAACTTTCAGTAGTTTTTAAAACCACATTATTTATCTATTCAGTGTGACAAAATGTGGAGATTACTGATGAGATGGGAACAAGAACATATTAGAATTATCACTGAAAAAAAAAAACTGAAGAACAGATATAAGTGAAAAAGACTTTAGATATAGCAGGTCATCTAACTGTTGATATTTGTTAACTTTGGTATTTTGGTTTTAAGAAAATATCCTTGTATAGAGTTTCTAATAAAAAAAGATAAAAACAGAGAGGGAGGCAAACCATAAGAGACTCTACAGGTAAGAGAACAAACTGAGGGTTGCTGGAGGGGAAGTGGGTGGGGGAGACAGGCTAAATGAGTGATTGGTATTAAGGAGGGCACTTGTTGGGATGAGCACTGGGTGTTATATTAAGGGATGAATCACTGAATTATAGTCCTGAAACCAATACCTCATACTATATGTTAACTAACTTGAATTTAAAGATTTAAAAAAGTTGATACTGTCATGTTTTATCCCATATTGTTAGCAAATATTCAACTTTATTTTTTAGTATCTCCTAAGAACCTTAAAACATTATTGCTAAATTAAGAATTCCAAATATATATTCCTCCCATCTGTAATAATGACAGTGGTGATGATGATGGTAACAATTGTAACAAGTATGCCTTAAACCCCCAATCTATAAGATATTGTGGCTAAACCCTCTAATACAAGTGTTCTCAATTTGGAGTCCAGTAAAATTCAGGAATGCATAAATTTAAATGGGAAAAATTATGTATTTTCAATAAGCTTTAACTGAAATTTAGCACTTCTTTCAATAGAAATTTAGCACTTCCTTCAAAAGAAATCACAAATATTTTCATCACACATTGCACTTACAACATATATCCTGAAATACTTGTTTATGCTCATCACTACATTGAAATTATGAATTATTAGATTCAGCATCAGATCTTGTTATTTAATGTGTAGAGACTCATGTATACTACTATGTCACATGATCTTTAATAATTTGATGACTTTATTTCAAAATGATTGGTTGGCTTCTTTATGATTCTATATATTTTATTTTATAGATTGAAAAAAATGTTATTTTCTTTTTTTTTAAAGATTTTATTTATTTATTCATGAGAGACAGAGAAAGAGAGAGAATGAGGCAGAGGGAGAAGCAGGCTCCTGGGATCATGACCTGAGCTGAAGGCAGACATTTAACCATCTGAGCCACCCAGGCGCCCAAAAATGTTATTTTCAATTGCACCAAAAGGGTCCATGGCAATAAACAGTTAAGAACCCCTACAATATCTCATTTAATTCTTACAACCTTATGATATTGATATCATTCTCATTTTAGAGCTAAAGGAAATGAAGCAGGGAAAGTTGAATGACGTTCCCAAGTTCAGAAGACTAGTAAATCCCAGAACTAGAATTAGAACCTAGATCATTTGGCTTTAGAGCCTGTCCTTTTCACCACTGGTCTATGTAGCCTGTTAGGAATTTAAATTCTAGCACAGTGACTTTCAAACTGTTGTCTACAGAGGTCTTGGGTTGCTTGTATATGCCCCCGGGTATGTCATAAGAAGCAGGAGAACCCAAACTTCAGGCAGAGTGGCCCTTTGTTGATAGCTTGGTGTTCAACTTAAAATTTTGTATTTAAGCAACTATTAACAGACAAAGGAAGAAATCAGTAGCAAAGCAATAATAGGAGGGGACTTTAATACCCATTTACATCAATGGATAGATCAGTCAGACTGAAAATCAAAAAGGAAACAGTGGCTTTGAATGACACATTGGACCAGATGGATCTAACAGATATACTCAGAACATTCCATTCCAAAACAATGAAACACACATTCTTTTCTGGGGCACATGGAACATTCTCCAGAAGAGTTAACATGTTTGGCCACAAAACAAGTCTTAATAAATTGAAAAGGATTGAAATCATATAATGCATCTTTTCCAGAAACAATGGTATGAAACTACCAATCCATCACAAGAAAAAATCTGGAAAGAATACGAATAACGAATACATGGAGGTTAAATAACATGCTACTAAACAATGAATGGGTCAGCCAAGAAATCAAAGAGAAAATAAAAACATATACAAAGAAAAATAAAAATGAAAACACAATAGTCCAAAATCTTTGGGATGAATAAAAGCTGTTCTAAGAGGGAAGTTTATACCAATACAGGTGTACCTCAAGAAGCAAGAAAAATCTCAAACAACCTAACCTTACACTGAAATGAGCTAGAAAAAGAAGAACGAACAAAATCCAAAATCAGTAGAAGAAAGGAAATAAAAAAGATTATACCACAAATAAATGAAATAGTGACAAAAAAGCCAATAGAATATATCAATGAAAACCTTTAGCCAGACTCATCTAAAAAAGAGAGACAGAGAAAGAGTGAAAGAAGACTCAAATAAAATGAGAAATGAAAAAGGAGAAATAACAACAGATACACAGAAATACAAAGGGTAATAAAAGAATATAATAAAAAAATTATACATCATTAAACTGGAAACAACCTAGAAGAAATGGATAAATTCCTAGAAACATATAACTTTCCAAAACTTAGCCAAGAAGAAATAGGAAATTTAAACAGACCAATTACTGGCAATCAAACTGAACCAGTAATTAAAAAAATGCCTAAAAACAAAAGTCCAGGACAAGAGAGTTTCATAAGTGAAGCTACCAAACATTTAAAGAAGAGTTACAAACCATAAGAGACTCTTAATTTTAGGAAACAAACTGAGGGTTGCTGGAAGGGAGGGCAATGGGGGGATGGGGTGGCTGGGTGATGGACACTGGGAAGGGTATGTGTTGTGATGAGCACTGTGTATTGTGTAAGACTGATGAATCACAGACCTGTACCCCTGAAGCAACACATTATACATTAATTAAAAATAAATAAATAAATAAATAAAGAGTTAATACCCATTCTTCTCAAACTATTCCAAAAAATAGAAGAGGAAGGAAAGCTTCCAAATTCATTCTATAAGGCCAGCAATTCCCTGACACCAAAACAAGATAAAGACACAACAAAAATAATGAAAACTACAGGCCAAGATCTCTCATGAAGATAGATACAAAAATCCTCAACAAAATATTAGCAAACCAAATCCAACAATATATTTAAAAAAAAATCATTCAACATAATCAAGTGGGACTTATTCCAGGGATGTAAGAGGGTTCAGTATTTGCAAATCAATCGACATGACACATCACATTAGCAAGACAAAGGACAGAAAACAGTGATTATCTCAGTAGATGCAGAAAAAGCATTTGACAAAGTACAACATCTATTCATGATAAAAAAAAATTTTTGACATTTTAGGTTTAGAGGGAACATACCTCAACATACTAAAGATCACATATGAAAAACCCACAGCTTACATCATATTCATTGGTGAAAACCTGAGAGCTTTCCCCATAAGATCATGAAAAAGACAAGGATGTCCATTCTCACTACTTTTATTCAACATAGCAGTGGAAGTCCTAGCCACAGCAGTCAGACAACAAAAAGAAATAAAAGGCCTCCAAACTGGTAGGGAAGAAGTAACATTTTCACTATTTGGAGATGACATGATACTATATATAGAAAACCCTAAAGACTCCACCAAAAAAACTACTAGAACTGATAAATGAAGTCAGTAAGTTCACAGGATACAAAATCAATACACAGAATACAAATGTTGCATTTCTATACACGAATAATGAAGTAAACAGAAAGAGAAATTAAGAAAACAATCCCAATTATAATCGCACCACAAAGAATAAAATACCTGAGAATAAACTGAACCAAAGAGGTGAAAGACCTATATACTCTGAAAACTTTAAAACATTACTGAAAGAAATGAGAGATGACACAAATGGAAAAATATCCCATACTCATGGACTGGCAGAAGAAATGCTAAAATATCCATACTACCCAAAGCAATCTACAGATTTAATGCAATCTCTATCAAATTACCCACAGCATTTTTCACAGACCCAGAACGAATAATCCTAAAATTTGTATGGAACCA